>NC_050522.1:25805010-25817550 GCF_002922805.2 Oryzias melastigma
TTAAATCATTTGTCTTGATGAAATAATTTGATTTATATTTTTGTAATTTTCAAAGCATCAAAATGAAAATTTAATCAAATAGATCGAATTAATAAAGGTTAATTGATATCATTAATATTGACTTAAAAGAGACTAAATTATATTTTTACATTTCCGATTTTATGCTCCTAATTTTTTTTTTCATACTATTGAACATTTTAAATGTTTAAACTTCCAAATCCACCACTATATCTGCAGAATGCAAAATTATGGATGAACGAATATAATTTGCATACGGTTTGTATTTTCCATTGAGTTGTTCTTCCTAAAACCCCACAAACCGACCGGGTTTCGGATCTTCAGGACTAACTCTGTGCATTGGGATGTATATTCGCACATGTTCTCTGCTCCCGTTGGAGCATGTCTGAACTCTCACACAAACTCCCGTCACATTTTCCAGTTCAATCCTTGCAGGAACTGTGTTCAAGTCCCTCTGAAACAATGACAGATGTGATGTTGAGGAATGTGAGGAACCGGAGTCGTGCTGAAAACCTGGAATCTAGGTTTAAATAGATGAAGAATGTATTGTTTGTTTGAAAAAATAAATGTTTTACTATGAAGGGATCCATTTAAAAACGATTTTAATCATTTTAAAGATATTTTCTTCACTTAAAAAGCCTCATAAATGTGTAAATGTCATCATTTTAGCAGAATTACAGAAATCTAATATTAGAAATTAAGGAAAAATAGCAGAAAATGTAAATAAAATGTTAGCATGCTTTCCTCTGTATGCTGCTTTTGTGTTAAAGGAGTAAAAAGTGACTCCAGAAGCTCTTTCTACAGCCGTTGGCTGAGCCAGGAAGTAGTTGGAGAAGAAAATGAGCGAACCAGGAGCATTTATCTTTTTAGCTATTAGTCCATGAATTCTGCAACAATAGCAGAGCAGCCTCTGGGTCTTTTTTAAGCTCCTTCTATTTCATTTCCATTTCTACAGCTTCCTCGGTTACATTGGCTGTGCATCACCATGGCAGCGGACGGTGGCCCTCACGTCTGCCTCATCCAGAGCTCCGAGTCGTAATGAATGCCACTCTTCACGTTTACAACTAAAAAAAAAAAACTCCTCCACTCCAAAGACTGATCGACTATCGTACGACTGTATATTTATTCTGCTGCTAACAGAGACAAATGAAAGGAGAGATGCTGCAATGCAGATAAAGTAGTTAGAGAGCTAAAAAAAATCCCCTTCAGCTATAGGAGGAACAGAAGCACAAACGTACACAATAACAACTACAAAGACAGCGGCGGCTGCATATGCTTTCTAACGTCCTTCAAGATGCTAAAAACATCCTGAAAATGTTGTTTGGTAAATACACTTTTCCTGTGCAAAATATCCAATTTACATAAAGAGGAACAAGAAAAACACCCGAGCAAAGTTACTGGTTGGTGAAATAATTACACACATGTGAAAAACTTTATCGAAATCCTTGAAAAACACAATTTGGCAAATAATACGGATGTAACGATTCAGTCAAGCTGCGATTCAATTCGATTCACATTTTAAAGTCATTTTTTCCTCAACACAATGAAGTAATGTGTTTTATGGTCAAGTATGTTTTCCTTTTTGACTCTTACATCAAACTGTCTGTTTTTCTACGAGCAGAAAGGATTCAATACAAACTAGAAAAGTTGCATTTCCTGCAATGGTGAAAATGGTGACGCAATTTACTTTAATTGTTGAAGGGATTTACTGAAATTTTAAAAAAATAATAATTCTTTACTACAAGACACTAGACCAATATGACTCACTTTTTTTCTACAAAGTGCATTTTAAATAAAGATGAGATCATTTTAACTTTTATTGAGAACATAAAAATTCCAACATAAAAAAATATTTTGTTTGATAAAAATTAAACAAATAAAATAAAAGAATTCCACAATTACAGTGATAATACAGATTTTATACAATTCTACTGCTTTACCAGTCTCAGTAGAAAGCAGAAAGGTAATTAATGTCAGACCACAAACGAGCAACAAAGTTAGCTTAAAAAAAATCACGATCCTAAAAATAGGTCCATTCAGAAAGAGGATCTGCTGCAGATCTCCTGGAAAAGCGCCATGCTCTCAATCCAGTCCATTACCCTCGCGATGGGATTTGCTAACCCAGTGCTAATGTGACAGAGACCAAGTCTCCTTACTTTCTCCTTGGAAACCTTTAAAGGTGTCCTCAGACTGTGACCAACCAGGTGACAATGTGCGTGTTATCTGCTGATGCTAATGGAAACGGAATAATTGTGTCAAAAGTTCTGCAGGTAATCCAGAATCTCCCAGAAAATAAAAAAAAAAAAAAAACGTGCAAAAGTAATAAAAACTGTAAAAGTTGCATTTCCTGTGATAATGCTGAAGCTTTTTGCTGAAGATTCTGTAGAAATTTACTGTTATTGCTGAGGGGATATGCTGAAAATGCTAAAGCTACAAGATTTGCAGAATTTGCAGAAAGTGCAAAAAGAATTTGACTAACTTCTTGAAAATTAAGAAAAAAAATGTAAAAATGTATATACGGTATGTACTCGGAATTAGCTCAAAACCTCAGTTGATGCCAAAATAACCCTGAAAAAACTGAGCATTTTGCTAAAATGTTAGCTTTGAAGTAGCTTAAAAAATATCAGTAGATGCCCATTTAACCAAAAAAGCTAACATGTTGCTCATATATTAGCTCAACTCAAAACTAGCCCAAAAAACTTCAGTAGAAGTCAAATTACCTTAAAAAAAGTTAACACATAGTTAAAATACTAGCTCGAATGAATTAGCCTAAAACCTCAGTATATGCCATAGTATAAAAATAATGCCAGCATAAAATACTAAAATAAGTCAATAGATGCCACACTAGCTAAAAAAACTAGCACATTGCAGAATTGTTAGCTTAAGTCAGAATTTTGCCAAAAAAGCCTTAGTTGATGCCAAATTAGCCAAAAAGTTAGCATTTGGCTAAAATATTAGCTTAACTCCAAATTAGCTTAAAAATTATCAGCAGATGCCAAATTAGCCAAAAAAGCTAACATGTTGCTGATATATTAGCTTAACTCAAAATCAGCTAAAAAAATCTCAGTAAATGCCAAAATAGGAAAAAAATACATTCTTAACTCAGAGTTAGCATAAAAAACCTCAGTAGAGGCCAAATTAGCCAAAAACGTTAACATGTTGCCGAAATATTTGCTTAAAGTACTCTTGAAAACCTCAGTAGCAGTATCGTCCTTAACATGCTGAACGTTTTAATACCAAACTTGCATAATTCGCAAAAAAGGGCACAAATATTTAAAGAATTATGTGAAAAATAATCTCAAAATTCAAAAATTGCTTAAGTAATGGTAAAAGCATAAATGTCCTTAATATACTAAAAGTTTTTAATTTAATATGTTTTTAAAATTCCCATTAATTTTAAATGGGGCTAAGAATCACATAAATTAGGCAAAATCTTAAAAAAACGTAAAATGTACTAAAAATACAAGTAGTAATGTCCTAAACGAGATGAACGTTTTGATACCAAGATTGTAGAAATTGCTGAAAGTGTGATTGAGTTTTTTCAAATAAAAAATAGAGAAGAAAAACAAAAGGAATGACTAGAAAAGTTGCATTACCTGTGATAATGCTAAGTTGAATACTTTTTGCTAAAAGTAGTCGCTAAAGATGCTGAAGCTTTTTGCTGAAAATGGTGACAGAGGTCAAAATAGACAAAAAATCCTCAGTAAACCAAATTACTCAAAAAAGTTAGCATTTTGCTAAAATATTAGCTAAACCAGAAAATTAGTATAAAAAAACCTCAGTGCATGCAAAATTTGCCAAAAAGCTAGCACACTGCTAGCAAAAAAAATAAATAAATACTAGCTAAACTCCAAAATAGCCTAAAATTCCTAAGTAAATTAAATTAGCCAAAAACGTTAGCATGTTGCTAAATATTAGCTAAACTCCAAATTAGCATAAAAAACCTCAGTATGCACCAAATTAGCCAAAATGCTAGCACGTTGCTTAAATACTAGCTACAAAAATAAATAAATAAATACTCGCTAAACTCCAAAATAGCCTAAAAATCCTCAGTAAACTAAATCAGTCAAAAACGTTAGTCTGTTGCTAAAATTGTATCTAAAGTTCAGGGTTTTTTTGAAAATTACTCTAAAGATGAAAACATCGCCCATGAATATATTAAAGGTTTGTTGCTAATCTACTTAAAATTATGTAATTTAATTATGTAAATTTCCTACAGGTCATATTTTGCTTAATATTTCAGAAACGTGAAAGTTGTTAAATGCCAAAAATACAAGCAGTAACGTCCTGAACGAGATGAACGTTTTGATACCAAGATGCTGAAATCATTGAGTTTTACGTGCCAAAAAACGAGCAGGAGAATCACTATAGTGTGAATGCTTACAAAGAAATCACACAATTAAGTAAATTAATTTAATTGATTTTTTCTCTAAATGTTTCATTAGAAGTTTTGTGAGTTGAAAGGGACAAATTGCATAAACGTGCACAGGAATAATGGAATCAGTGGCTGGAAGAGGATAGTGTGTTCGGGATTAGAGGGCTGTTTGGATCAGCCCAAGGATCTAAGGCTTCTGCCGGCACAGAAACAAAAACCAGAATCAGTCAGGCAGCCGGGAAGGTAGCGAGCGTGACTCTTTGGAGTCGAGTTCATGTTTGTTTTTATCCACTTATCTGACTTATTTGGAAAAGACCAACCAGACTTTAGCTTTTCCCTCCAATAGAACGGCTCTTTGACAAGCAGGCCAGTAACGCTTGAGATACAACTTAATTACTGCTCATTCCACTGCGCTCTAATTACAACCCTTAAAAAAGAGCAGCGGTAATGCACTTTTAAATGTAATGGGAGTTTACCTAATTAGGCCTGTTGTGTGCAGACATGCTCACGTGTGCACACGCGCACACACTGGTGTGAAAACTGTCATTTCAGTAATTAGTAGTGGTGATGAAACCCTCCATTACTATTTCATTTAAGCAACAGCGCAGTTGGCTGACCTCTGCGCTTGCACACCGTCAGGCTTTGTTAACAGCTTTGAAAGCACGTCTACCTTCCTGCAACAACACAGTGTGGTTCAGCACCATCTGTGTTCGCAGAGACACAAACCAACACAATGTGTTAGGGTCGTGAAGTAATCATCTTTGTTTGAATAGGAGAAGCAATTTCATTGATGTATGTTCTATATTAAAAGGGAAAAACCTCAGAGACATCCATACAGGTATGTCAGTAGTACAGGTATGTCAGTAGTACAGGTATGTCAGTAGTACAGGTATGTCAGTACAACAGGTATGTCAGTACAAGAGGTATGTCAGTACTACAGGTATGTCAGTACTACAGGTATGTCAGTACTACAGGTATGTCAGTACAACAGGTATGTCAGTACTACAGGTATGTCAGTACTGCAGGTTTGTCAGTACTACAGGTATGTCAGTAGTACAAAGGCTGTGAGTGTCAGTCAGTCAGGCATTAGTCACATGCACCTGCCGGTTTTTGGGTTGTCTGAGATCTGTGGAGGCTCGTAGAGATGAGCGGCTGCATCTTAAATCGGCTATAACAGAGTGTCATTGACGTCAGTCGTGAGGCGGGTGTGTAGGTAGATCGCGGCGCATCAAAATAGATAAACACAAAAATAAAAACATGTTTGTATGCCAAGAAATGGCCAAAAACCAACGTTTTGACCTCTTAAGTGCCTTATAATGTTCATTCAGTCAGACAATGCTCTTGCGGTGCGAGTACTGGCTAGAGTACTGGCTAAAGTACTAGCGAGTACTGGATTGATGGTTCATATCCGTACGTATGTGTTGTATAAGTGTTCGCTACGACCTACCTGAAATGGGAAAAAAAAGTTCTTGGTTTGTTCCATGTTTGTCTATTTTTCTATCCTATCCACCCATAACATTTGTTTTAAGAGCAATAAAAGCTTGGAAATGTTTACCATTCATTTTAATTGAAAATTTTTCTAATTATTATTTTAAAAAACAACTGAGGTCACATTTTGGAGCTGCAGATTTTAAATGAGCTATATATACAAGTAAAAGTTGAATGAGGTGTACATTTTGATTGTCTAATTGATTTAATCATCAAAATTCTGGGTGTAGGAACTCTTTTTGTAATTGCTATTTAAAATGTGAGTTCAATGTGCTTCCATATTTGTTTCTTTTTATGAATTGTGTTGTTGCATGATGTGTTTTTTATGAAGGATCCCAGGACGAGTAGCTGTCTGATAAGCACAGCTAATGGGGATCCTACAAACAATAAACACCCCTAAGGACAGATAAGCCAAAGGCTCAGGTGAGTACACTCACAGTGATCAATCAAGTCAATTATATGGGAGATTAGATACCTGCCATCCCAAAATGGAATTATCCATTAAATAAACATATGAGATAGTCTAAAATTAATCATTTTAAGGTATTTTCTTTTACCAAAAAGCTTTTGTATTAAATTGTTATGATGTTGTGTACTAAGCAAAAGTCAGCTGACTGTAATAAACTTTGCATCCTAAAATCTATTTTTACCAGGAACATGAATGCATCATAACTGGATAATACTGTAAGCAGAAATGTGATTTGTTTTAATGGTTTCCACAGAACATCAGCACTGCAGCTCCTAAACTCTTAACCAGTTTCCTGGAAACCTTTTGACCCCGAACCAAAAAGCTGACACGGCTGTTGTATAAAAGCTGCGCCACAGGTAGGGCAGGAATTATGACTGGTCACTCTCGGGTTACCTGTGACAAGGGCGATTAGGTGATCCCATCAAAGCAAAGTGTCGCCAGCGCCGTGTCTTACCGCGGGGTCACACACTGCAGCGAGCACTGATCTCTTTAACCGACTCTCACCCACCCTGGCAGCTAAAGCGAGCTGACAGCTGGGCTATTTTAGGACCGAAATCACCCTGCTTTCTACAGGGCCACAGATAGAGACGGCCGGGGCCCGTGCCATCACTCTCCATTAGGAGGTAAAAAAAAACCACAGTGGGGAGCCCACTCTACCACTTTACAGCAGAGAGCAACCTCTGGTTCATGACAGCTCCCAGAAACAGACATGAACGCACTGTGACAGCAGCTAAGACGGTGATCTGCTGTGTGTGTGTGTACTGGAGAAATAAATGGAACAAAAAACCCAAAATGTGCTGAGGGGAGATTAAAACACTGATAAAACAAGCTTGATCATTACATCTACTTTAGTCTGACAGATTAAAGAGGGATCGACTAAAATAGGAGGAATACAAATGAAGTTTCTACAAATAGTCCCAACATCTGAGAACCACATAAGAAATTCAGCCAAAAACTACTGTAACAACTATGTCATCATTGTTCTGATGGTAGAAATCCATTTTTATCTGATTATATGTGTTTTTATCCCAGTAAGCCAGAGTGCAGACCATGAATAAGAAAGAAGTAGAGCGAAGGCTTCAAAAATCAATTGATAAGACTCTTTCATGTCCTCACTAATGATGTGCTGCTCCTAATACATGAGATCATGGACTAAGACGTGACCTTAGACACCAGACAAGGAGATAACCCAATTGCATCATACTCTCAGCCCTCTGGGGACAATGTTTGTACTTCAGATCACCTCTGAGAGCCGAAAGTCTGAGGAGAGAAGTTTATGTTCGTCTACCGTCAGACGACACAAGATAGTGTCGAAGTCAAACTACGGCCCACGGTCCCGATCCGGCCCTCCAACATATTTGGCCCGGTCCCACCAAACTGTTCTGGCTAAATTAGACATTTTTCAAGTTTTTTAGGCTAATTTGGAGTTTAGCTAATATTTCAGCAACATGCTAGCTGTCTTGGCTAATTTAGGATTTTCTCACAATTTTAGGCTAATTTGGAGTTTAGCTAATATTTTAGCTTCGTGCTAGCTATTTTGGCTAAATCAGACAATTTTCCAGTTTTTTAGGCTAATTCGGCATTCAGTTAATATTTCACCTTCATACTAGCTGTTTTGGCTAATTTAGGCTTTTTTTTCTTTTTAGTATAAATATATATATATGTTAAAAAGTTACGGTTTAAAGTTTTAAAAATTTAGTTTTATAGTGTTCAATAAATGTTTATCCTGTTCAGCCCGCGACCTAAGGTATGTTTTGGATTTTGGTCCCCTGTGCGATCGAGTTTGACACCCCTAAGGTACAGGGGCTTGCGACTTGATGGAGTTTAAGTTTCCAATTGGACCGGACCATTGGACGATTGATATACGTTACTAGATTGGCAATCACAGGATTGGTCTGACCATTGGACTTGATGTACATTGGATCATCGTTTTTTTTTACAAGTTGGCTGTTTAACGGGAACAACCATCTTATCCAAAAACAAGTTGGGGACACCCAAAACGCCAAAAAGTGCCGCGGAGGGCTCACAAACCATACGTCCATATTAGTAGAGTTGGAGTAAGAATACGTTGGATTTTTGCACATCCAGACTTGACAACGATTTATGTTTTTTGTGTTGGCCCATGGGGGTCCCCAACCTGCAGGCCGCAAACCAGTACCGGTCCAAGGGTCGTTAGGTACCGGTCCAAGGGTCGCTAGGTACCGGTCCAAGGGTCGCTAGGTACCGGTCCAAGGGTCGCTAGGTACCGGGGCACAGACGCTAATCAGGGGTTCCCGACCTTTGGGACATGGACCAGTACCCTAACCTGGTGGCGATTCAAGGTTCGCTTGGTAACCTGCCACAGACGCTAATCAGGGGTCCCCTACTCTTAGGATGCGAACCGGTGCCCAAACCTGGTACCAGTTCGAGGGCTGTATGGTATTAGGCCACACAAACTAATCAGACGTCCCCAACCCTCCGGAAATGGACCAGTACCCTAATCTGGTATTGGTTCGAGGACCGCATGGTATCAGGCCACAGAGGCTATTCAGGGGTCTCCAACCTTCGGGGCGCAGGCCGGTACTGGTTCGAGGGCTGCTTGGTATCAAGCCACAGAGGCTAATCAGGGCTCCCCAACGCTTGGGACACGGACCGGTACCCTAACCCGGTACCGCTTCGAGGGCCACTTGGTATCGGGCCACAGAGTCTAATCAGGGGACCCCAACCCTCGGAACGCAGACCGGTACCCTTACCCATTACCCGTTCCGCGCCGTGTCCCGAGGGTTGGGGCCTTCAAATTTAATGGGAACCGCCAGCATGTCAAAAAAAACAGCAAGTTGGTGACACCCAAAACATCTAAAAGAGGGCCCGAACCATACATCCATATATGACGAGTTAGGAGAGAAAATGCGTAAAAAAAAAAATTAAAAAAAATAAAATAAAATAAAAAGTTTTTAATGGGTCCAGGTGTGTAATTTCATCACAAAGGGGCACAAATGAGAGCTTTCATGAGCCGGTCCTAAGTCCAGACAGAAAACCAAAAAATGTCCGGTTCAGTAAATTACTTCACATTTTCACCCTTTCTCAGTCCCTTTTTCTGTTGACTATAACCCACATTTGGGCCATTAAATGAATATTCTGTTCACATTTACAGTTTAAAAGTATTTATTCTTTGCTTGTCCACTCACTGTGACATTGTATAGTTTGCAGTCACTCGTCCATGTAGCAAGTATTTGCACATTTAGGTAACAGTGGGATATTGACGAACCCGTCCTTTAGGGTTTCTGCTCAGACTCTGGACCGACCGATCTCCACAACATCCGGAAAAAAGGGTGTGGATCGATGGCCGGCCAGGATGCCATTAGAGCCGAGGCTACAAACCGGCGGCTACACCTTCAAAAGCAAAGTGTGGGAGGAGAAATAACAAGGTAATTATCTGGAGCCCGCCAGCTACCGCCAAGGTAATCTGCAGAGGAGAGGACAAAAGGGGCCGAGGATGTGGCGCTCAGCACGGCGGTACATATTTCCATCAATTGACTGCACTCAGTTCAGTCCAACAGAAAGGGAGAAGCTCTACTTTTATTTTGGTATTTCTCCTGTTTTTCATAAGAAATTGTATTTAGTTGATTTTCACCTACAGAATATGACCTAAAATATGTTTTTCTGGGTTTATGAGCTCTTTAGCAGGAGCAATTAATTAAAGGCACTGTGAATCCCAGTGGGGGGCATCACAAGCCAATCTGCCACAGGGCCTGGGAAGCCAAATACCCCCGCAAGGTGAGATGCTTTTACATTTATCTTAAGCATCACAGTGACCAAGAAGCTATTAGGCAAATTGTCCATTTGCAGAAAAAGGCATCACAAAGTCAAGAAAACTTTAAAGGGTAGTTATGTTTATGTTCTTTACAGGTTTAATTTAAATCCTAGAACACTAGTAGTGTTATTTGAGGATGGAAATCTCATCTGTGTCCTTTGTGTTTTGCATAATCTATGAATTCAAGTGGATCATTCTAGTTTTTAAAACAAAAGCGACAAATAATAAATTTCGGTTTTCTGTCTGCACTGATGTTTGCTGACTTATTTCTGCTTCCAGAGCAGTTCAGGAGTTAAAGGTCAGCCTGTTGCTATGACACCGATTACTGCAACGTTTCAGAGCCGCACTACGACTCATCACCGCCGGTGGTTGGCTTTAAAATGTCACAAATTACCAGCAAAGAACTAATCCCATCAAGGTGAGGCGTAATCCCTGGGGGCGTGGCGGTTTAAAGGTTACGTAATGCACTTTGGTTACTGTCACAGATCAGCACCGGGATCATGGTCAGAGATCCTGTTGGGGTTAAGTGCTGGGTCAGCTTTTTATGTCGGAAAGAAGATGCAACGAGATGAAGATTCGTCCATTAAACAGTCGGAGAGTGAAGAAAGCGCTTTGAACTTTGTTCTTCCCTTTGATTGTATCGTAGAACATTAATGCTGCGTTTGAATGGAACATTTACATTTGCTGTTTTACGGCTCGTTTCTATTACACCTTCAGCACCACCTCAGTGTGGGCGGGCCTTCACACACCCAATCCATCAATGGTCCAATGTCCAAGGTCCAATCCTTTGTCACGTGATGGCCAATCCAATGGTCCGGACCAATCCTATGTCATGTGATGGCCAATCCAGTAATATATGTCAATGGTCCAACGATCCGGACCAATCCTTTGTCACGTGATGGCCAATCCAGTAATATATGTCAATGGTCCAACGGTCCGGATCAATCCTATGTCACGTGATGGCCAATCCAGTAATTTATGTCAATTGTCCAACGGTCCGGATCAATCCTATGTCACGTGATGGCCAATCCAGTAATATATGTCAATGGTCTAACGGTCCGGACCAATCCTATGTCACGTGATGGCCAATCCAGTAATATATGTCAATGGTCCAACGGTCCGGACCAATCCTATGTCACGTGATGTCCAATCCAGTACTGACCAGAAACTCTCATGGTTTCCAAAAACAAAGAAAAACCCAAACCACTGGACTTCCTGGCAACATCCATCCGTTCCTTAAACACACTGTGTCTCTTTCAGGGTCATGGGGTCACTGGAGCCTATTCCAGCTACTGTTGGTGCAGAGGTCGTAGGTTTGGTTTCCGTCATATCTGTATTGGCAAGAGTCTGGCAATACTATTGCGATACGTATATCACGATACAATACGTATCACGATATATCCTAAGTCCTTACCAGAACAATAGCATAGCAACAGTGTGCTGTGCTGCCAACTAGTGGTCGGAGGTTTAGGTGGAAAACAAAAGTAAGATGCTGAAGCATACTAACAAATTAATTAAATTCTGTCTCGTCAGCATTTTTAATCAAAACAAGTATTGATAAACGAAATATCTTGATATATCACCAAATCGATTTTCCCCTACACTCCTAATATCCGCCCATGTGTCAAAGTGTCTTTGGGCAAAACAAGTCACTGAACCCCACATTGTTCTTGGTGGTTATAGGTTGGCGCCATTGTCTGCCACTACTCAAGTATTCATTATTTACCATTTGGGCGAAAGTGGGGGTCCCTCGGAACAGGTTGTCAGTCTCTTGCACGGTCAACATGCACAACTTGGGACAACTGAGATCATTGACTGTATCTGAGAACGGGACAGAGCGAGAATGACGTCATTCATAGAAAACGGTTTATTTCAAACCAAATGAAGTCAATTCAGTCAAGTCATTTTTTTGGAGACTCTATGGGTCACCTGGGGTAAATCACTACCATATTTTCTATGAATGTCCAGTCAGGAAGATATTCTGGTCACAAATATGTAAAAAATGTTTTTGGCTACAAATTTCTATGTTCATTCCAATGAAGGAGACGTCCATGTGGAGAACCAGAAAAAAATTAGACAAGAAGTTTTCCTCTTGGTTGCTAAAAATAGTGAACATTTTAAAATAGTAAAAAAGGGATTATAAGGAAATGGTTAAAAGTTTATCTCCTTCAGTGGAAGAATGATTTAATATAATCCATGATATCTACATAATGGAAAAACTATCATATGCCCTCAAAATTCAAAGAGCCAACTGTTATGAACGATGGACATAATGGACTAAGTATGTCAAACCAGTAAAATCTGAATCTACAATGTCGTAGTTAATAGAAACACTAGGAAACCTCACTTATGTATCTTTTGTTTTGTTTAAAAGGTGTTCTTCCTACTTTTATTTTG
>NC_050522.1:25817681-25857080 GCF_002922805.2 Oryzias melastigma
AGTGGAAAAATGGCAACTAAATTGGCTTCAAGTGTCACTGGACCCGGATGTAAAGCAATTTCTATGGGTGACGTCACACCCGTTCTGTCCATACGGCCACTGGTTTTGACTGTTGGGGGTCAGCAGGCTCCACCTACTTTTTCCAGCTATCTGATTGGCCAGTTTTTAATAACTTTCAATAATGAGAATGATTGACGAACAACTGTTTATTTCTCTACAGAAGTCTATAGAATGGGATTTTGGCTTCTTGGAACCAGCAAGAACTTTCTGTTTAGAATACCAAGAGGGAGGGGCCACTTAGTCCAGTCTTTATATACAGTCGATGACTTAGATTCACTAATCAACCTATGAAGCATGTTTTTGGACTGTGGGAGGAAACCGAAGTCACTGGAGAAAACATGGGGAGAACATGCAAACTCCACATATTAACTCTTGCAGAATGCACATTATCACATGCAACTGTACAGATATATTTGCAACAGGTACAAACTTTTCCAATATTTACCTGTCACGACAAACAGATCAGAGTTACTTTCCACTTCCTTACATATTCTTCTTCTCCTCCTCCGCGATTCAAACGGCTTCATCCCTTCATCTGTTCTTCTCTCTGCATTAAACACTAAATTCTATTCCTCACTTGCATAAAAGCATCTGCGCAGTGACTGAATATGGGAGTAAAGTGAAGTAAAGCAAAGTGCTGCTCAGAGGAGTCAAAGCTAAACAGATGAGCGTCCGTGATAAAAGTGATGGAGAAGAGCCGTAAAGAATGCAGCTTGTGCATCGTAAACATCTAAAAAAGGGAAATGCTTTTTCTTATTTTGTCTGCAGATGATAACAGTGTGTGTCATAAACTAACAGAATCAATAAAACACAGAGATAGAAAGATGCATTCAAGTAAAGAAAGTGAAAAGCAGGTCCGTTCTGCTCTGGATCTCAGGTTTAGAGTTGTGTTCGTGACTGAAAATGAACTCAATTAGCTAGAAAAATCTGATTAAATTGTAAGTTTTACACAAAAATCAAAAAACAAAAATACAGGACTTCTTTTTAAATGTCTTTGCATATTTGAAGCTTTAAGAAGCTACAAAGGAAACATATTTTGATTTAGTTTTAAAAAAACTGCTGCTAAAAAATTCTAAATGGAGTTTCAAATAAATATGTAAATGCAAAGAACTTTGAAAAATATTTATTTGCTCTATATTTAGTGTTTAACATGCCAGACATGACTTTGATGTCACTAATCTGTAATTCAGCCTTTAGGATTATTATAAACATTTTCAATATATATGTATTTATTGCAGAAAATTTGGTTAAAATCAAATACATAGCAAAAAACAATTAAAAAGTTCAGAGTAAACATAATTTGGTGGTAAACCGTTCCCGCTCTGCATCATCCGAATCCTAATTTATGCCATCATGTTTAAAGTAAAACTTTAAATCTTTTTAACTTGTATGGAATCACATAATGGTGGTGGTTTATTTTCATAGGCTGAATGATCATTAAGCATCATTATATGATACAAATTTTCCTTTTTCCCCACAGTGTGATTGACTCCATAAGAGAACTGGACTGAGCAAGTGTGACATCATCAACAGAAAATGGTTCAGTTCTTCAATGATGGAGCCAGACGTCAATCTCGATCAGTGTTTCTATGGCAACCACTCTGACCAATCACAAGTGAGTTTATTAGAAAGACACACCCCTAAAACTTGAGATCAATCAGACGCTTCCAGCGTCGGATGTGGGGGGCATCAGGCTCCACCTACTTTTTTTGAGGCATCTCATTGGTCAGTTTATAACTTAAAATACAGAAAAAATATATTTAAAAATGAGGTTCATCAAGAAGACGTTTGGGTTTTGGCTTCTTGGAGCCACTTCCTGTTTGGAACGCCAGGGGGAGGAGCCACTCAGTCAATAAAAACACTCACATTTTGCTAAGATTTGTACATAATTTGATTGTGTTTCAATCATAAATTATTTTTGCTTTTCTTAACATTTTTAAGGAAAAAAAAATTTTAAAGTTACATTTACTAACAATAGAACCTTTTTTAAGTCTCAACTTGATTGTGATAATTAAAAAGATTGTCATAAACTGTCATTGTGTTCTTTTATTTTAATTATTCTTGTTTTTAAAGCCGTTGACGCATATTGATGCAAAAGCTCATCAAACAATTTTGACTCCAAAATTACCTTAATTTAGCATATTTTGAACATAAAAAATATTTTTTCTTTTCTCTTTATTTTAGCTGAAAATAAATCCCAGCATCAAGGGCTGAAAACAACTAAATTAAAACAAATAAAAAGACCGTGTGAGTCTTAAACCTGAGTTCAAGTTACCGTTTCCCCTCATTCAACAAGAATGAAACATTTAACTAAAATAAAACTTTTAACAAAGGGACAAATACCCTTTATGCAAACAATTTAATTTCTTTGGAACATTTCATTTTTATGGATGAAGTTCAAAGACGCAGAAACAAAGAAACTAAACAAATGCATGAAAGTACGTTTTAGAATAAAGAGATTTTTTTAAGGATAAAGTAAAAAACAGGTTACATTTCATCTATTCTGAATATACGCTCAGTTTGTAGTGTTCCAACAGAACCTCTAAAACGCTCCGCAGAAGTCCTGGTCCTCATCGAGCGAGTGTTAATCCTCTGCACTGAAGGCAGCAGGAGTCTGTATTGAACATTTCCACAGTTTTCCCTTCAGCTTTACATTAATTAAAGAGTTTCAGCAAAGCCATCAAAGCGGAGCCGGCTGACCTTTCCTGCGTAAACTACATCATTATCATCCTTTTAATGAAAAGTTACAGCAGAATAATGAAAGAGTTAACAAGAATTCTCTTCTAAAAAACACCAACAGAAAGTATCAACTGACATACTAGAACAAACACTTGATTGTCTTTTAAAAAACAAGAAAATAAAAGTCTATTTTGATAGTTAAAGCTCATCAATTAAAGCTCCAGACAGATTTATTGGGCTTTCAAACGCCGCAGGACAAACTCTGGAGACCACCAAAACAGCAACAATAAAACCAGGAAAAGGAGAAAAATAAATACACTAATGACCAGCCAGAAATAGGTGCCATGCTAAGCCTATTAGAAGCCCTCTTATACTGAAGACAGTCATAACTTCATGCCTCATTACCTCCCAGTACAGCAGCGGCGGCCAAAGCCGGGCAAAGACACACAACAATCATCATCATCATCACACTTTTACTGTGAACTCTTTCACTCTGAGGTTTCCAGCATCAGTCACAGCAGACTGAAACCAGTCAGCGTGGGCTGGAACAGCATGGCTGGGGGTCCGCCAGCTTCTTAGTCCAGTTAAATCACTAAAAAGAGTTGTTTTTAAATCTGCGGGAAGGAAGTGATGAAGATAAGGACTTCCACTGAACTGAGAGATATTAATACAACCAAAAATGAATTCCTTTTATGCACAGACTGTAAAACTACAACCATAATTATGGGAAATGATTTTAAAATTCCACTTTTAGACCAGAAGAAAACGACGGATGTTTTTTGACCATGATGCTGAATGCAGAAACAGAGATAAACTGCTTCAAGACCCACCAGTGCTGTTTTTAGCACGTTCATGAGGTATTTTTCTGTTGATGGAGGACAATTAAAAAGAGAAATAGAAATGTTGCATTAGCTGGGATAATAGAGAAGTCTCTGAAGATACTGAAACTTTTTGTTTAAAATGGGGATACAAGTTAATTTAAATGCTGTAGCGATCTGCTGAAAATGCAAAAGTTATTTGCAAATAGTTAAACTTTCGTTTTTGTTAAAAAAAACTATGAAAAAGCGCTGAAGTTGACCTAGATTTCTGAAAAATTGTAGTAAAATTGTTTAGAAATCCCTAATACATGTCAAGTTTGCAAAAATATTTAGTGTGTTGCTTAAACTTGAGCTAAACTCCAAATTAGCCTATAAAAAGCACAGTACATAACAAATTAGCAATGTTTTATTTAAGTGGCATTAAAAAAACGTAGAAGAACTCCGAAATAACCTAAAATCTATCAATAAACTAAATTAGTCAAAAATCCATCCATCCATTTTCTTGACCACTTCTTCCCTTTCGGGGTCGCGGGGGTGCCGGAGCCTATCCCAGCTACTGAAGGTTGAAGGCGGGGTACACCCTGGACAGGTCTCCAGTCTGTCACAGGGCCTCAATCACACACACATACACTCTCACATTCACACCTAGGGGCAATTCAGAGTCACCAATTAACCTATGAAGCATGTTTTTGGACGGTGGGAGGAAGCCGGAGTCCCCGGTGAAAACCCACGCATGCACGGGGAGAACATGCAAACTCCACACAGAAAGGTCCCAGCCGGGAGTCGAACCGGGGCCTTCTCGCTGTGAGGCAAGAGCGCTAACCACTGCGCCACCGTGCAGCCCATTAGTCAAAAATATATTTTAAAATATTTTAAACTTCAAATTAGTCTATAAAAATCTCAGTAGATAACAAATTAGCCAAAAACGTTAACATGTTGCTAAAATACTAACTAAACTCCAAATTAGCATAAAAAAACCTTAGTAGATGCCAAATTAGCCAAAAAAAACTAGCATATTGCTTAAATACTAGCGAAACTCCAAAACAGCCTAAAATTCCTTAGTAGCTAATTAATCAAAAATGTTAACATATTGCTAAAATATTAGCTAAACTCTAAATTAACCTATAAAAAACACTGCAGATAACAAATTAGCTCAAAACATTAGCATGTTGCTAAAAAATTAGCTAAACTCTGAATTAACCTATAAGAAACACTGTAGATAACAAATTAGCCCAAAACGTTAGCATGTTGCTAAAAAACTTAGCTGAACTCCAAACTCCAAAAGTGGATTCGTTACACGTCACTGTGAGTATGTATTGTTAAATAAAGACCCATTTTGATAAAAAATTAGTTTTTGGGTGTATTTAACATGTTCTTGTAGCATTTTTCTGTTAATAAAATATTTCTATAAACACAAAATTAAGATCAAAACTACATTTCTGAGTATTTCTTTATTTAAGTCGTTGAGAATCAGAAGCAGACGAATAAAATCCAGTTTGTAAAACATCGTATTTGTGATGTAGTCAATACGCCACAAGTTCCCATCTCATTTCACTGGGGAGCAAAAGTAGGGGGCGGGGTTGCTCCATGCCAATGGCCCCTCCCACAAGAGGTGACTTTCTCATGAGCTCCTGCTGCTCTGCAGAAACTATGTTCTAGAAAACTGAAGGATTTTGGCTCAAAACTGCTTTGAAAATAAATGAAAAGATGATCTGAACTAAAGATTTTACAGCTTCTACAGTTTTTCCCTCACAAAAGAAGTTCTGCACAGCGAACCGTGACGAGTCCTCCATCCAGATCTACCAGCAGCAGTCCCCTGAATGTTTTCTATCGTGTGTTCCCTCCACACAAAGCCTCTCAGGCTGATTGAAGCGGTTCTGGCTCCTGCCAGAGATGATTGACGCCCCTGAGACGGAGCCCGGCCAGCCAGGCAGGATTTCTCCTGTCACTTGTGCAAGTGCGGAAGGGCTCTGAGGTCACTGAAGCTGAGAGTGTGGGAAGCAGCTCAGAAGACTCGCCGTATCTGAGCGCGGCTGTTACAGCTGTGGTTACAGCTCTGACAGGGTCCTGCACAACAACACATGACCCACTTCCTCTGAAACCGCTGAGAAAACAGATCACAACGCTTTCGCTTTTTCTTTTGGCGAGACTCGGGTTTGATCAGGTAGACGTAGCTCCGGAAGCAGGCTAACCACAGCTCCACTTTTCAACAACAGATAACGCTAAAGGATCCAGTCTAGAAGTGGAGGACCCAAACCGACCGGATCCCATCACTCTTATCGCATACTGATGATCGCGCAGACTCACTGGTGGAGCGTGGCGAGGGCAGAAGTGCACCTGATGCTGCCTTCAAACCAGCCATTGAAATGTGCATTCAAGCGACCACGTCCAATGAAAAGTCTGTAAACACATGAATACTTTTCGGGCGTACTCGCTCAAAACTCGTATTCATGCTTCTCTACTAGAGCTGCCACAAACAATCATTTTAGTAGTCGACTAATCACGATTATTTTTTCCGATTAGTCGACTCATCGGGTCATGCATAAAGTAGATGTAAAGCACACATCTTAACCATTTTTAGCTTTAAACTAACTAAAAACTAGATATATAGTATTACCTGCAATAATGCTAGTGTGAATGCTGTAAGCTGAATTCGGCGACCCAAGATGCTAGTGACGGTAAGTGAAGATGCTGAAATTGATAGCTAAAAAACGGTGAAGTTGATAGCAGAAATCGCTGACGCTAAGAGCTTAAAATGCTGATAGCAAGAAAAAATAGTTAATTACTAAATTACCCTAAAAAAACAAAAAAAGCCTGAATTAGCTAAAACAGCTAGCATGCACCTGAAATATTAGCTAAACTCCAAAGTAGCCTAAATAAACTAAAAAAAAAATCCTAAATTAGCCAGAATAGCTTGCATGCAGCTGAAATATTAGCAAAATTCAAAAACAGCTTAATAAACAATAAAAAAGCCTAAGTTTGCCAAAACAGCTAGCATGTAGCTAAAATATTAGCTAAACTCCAAAGTAGCCTAAATAAACTGAAAAAAAAATCCTAAATTAGCCAGAATAGCTAGCATGCAGCTGAAATATTAGCTAAACTCCAAAACAGCCTAAAAACAAAACAAAGTCTAAGTTAGCCAAAAAAGCTAGCATGTAGTTGAAATATTAGCTAAACCCCAGTGTAGACTAAATGAACAAAAAAATGCCTAATTAGCCAAAATAGCTAGCATGCAGCTGAAATATTAGCTAAACTCCAAAGTAGCCAAAAGAAACTTAAACAATCCTAATTAGCCTAACAGCTAGCATGTAGCATAGATATTAGCTAAACTCCAAAATAGCCTAAATAAATCCATAATAAACGCCAAAATAGTCTAAAAAACTAGCAGAATGCCATTATAACTTTCAACTTTTCTACACTCAAACTCTATATATTATATAAAGTAATCGACTATTAAATTAGTCGTCAACTATTTTAATAGTGGTTAAATAATAGTTTAAGTTGTTAAGACTGTATTTAGACTTCTAAATGTCAGCATTTAAAAACAAAAATGCCCTCATTCTTTCGTGGGTGACACGCCGACTCTAGGATGACATCATGAAGTGGGCGGCACCCTCAGGGAGCAAAAGGCGGAGCCTCAGAGATTGAGTTGTTTTACTTCTAGGTATAAAAAGAGTCAGTAAAAATAACTCATATTTAATAAATAATTAGCTTTTTTGTGTTCTAAAGGTAATATATGACTTAAGAAAATCATGGCGTGGCTCCTTTAAATCAACTTTTAACGTGATAAACACTTCTTCTTGATAATATATCCATCTAGGACTGTTAGTTTAGTGGTCGATTCTTTTTACCGATCATTCAAACGGCTATAATTTGCATAACAAGATGAGAAATATTTTTTAGAAAAGGTGATAGCGCTGGTATTCAGTCCATGGATGTTCAACGTTTGGTGCATTGAAATTTTACATGTGTACTTCATAAATTTCAATTTCACCTTATAAAAGACAAAAAGTTTAGGGTTACCAGGCAGGCTATGTGCTATGCTAGCACAAACAAAGCCGAAATTGGTGCGCCACTTAAAGGGTTCTTGATCTCCGCACTAAATCCTTGTCTAAACTTCCCATAGAAATACTAAGCCGAAAATATTTTGGAGTTTTTTTTGGTCAACATTCTGATTATTTTCGGTAAACAAAACATAAGCATCCTCTAATACATAAGCTAAAGCTCCAGTGTTAAAACAAATTAGTTTTTCTATAACTTGTGTAAGTAAACGGTACTTCAGTCTTATTTTTTTTCCACACACTCGCTAGTTTTACTTTGAAAATGGGAAGCTTAACCGACACTTTATTTTGAAGATTTGTTTACTTCCTGTGACTGCACATTTGGCTTATTTTTAGTCAATAAACTTAAAATCGTGTAATTGTACACGAGGATAGAAAACATTACACCCATTCTCTTATAATAAAATCTAAACAAAAATTAACAAAGATGTCGAGTAAAGTTTGATATTTGCACCAAACCTCTTTCAACGCTAGTATCGGGTAGCAACATTCCAGTGTGAACACCGTACGCTAAAAGAGCTGGTTCTTGAACGGCCATCACATACCCAGTGTGTACGTAGCATAACGATGTAGGGCTGCAGTGATTAGGTTCAGGTTTTTCAGGCTATTTTGGAGTTTAGCTAATATTTTAGCTGCATGCTAGCTATTTTGGCTAATTTAGGATTGTTTCTGTTTATTAGGCTAATTTGGAGTTTAGCTAATATGTCAGCTGCATGCTAACTATTTTGGCTAATTTAGGATTGTTTCTGTTTATTAGGCTAATTTGGAGTTTAGCTAATATTTCAGCAGCATGCTAATTGTTTTAGCTCATTTTGAATTTGTTTAGCTTCTTTAGGCTACTTTGGAGTTTAGTTAATATTTCAGCAGCATGCTAGCTGTTTTAGCTAACTTGACCGTTTTCTGTTTTGTATGCTAATTTGATCTTTAACTAATATTTTAGCCGGCTATCAGCTTCACCGTTTTCAGCTATTAGCAATTTCAGCTATCAACTTCAGTGTTTTCAGCTATCACTTTAAGCATCTTCAGCTATCAGCACTAGCATTTTCAACTGCTAAATTTTAGCTTACAGCATTCACACTAGCATGATCACAGGTTATGCTATATTTTTAGTTTTTAGTTAGTTTATCTAATGATGGTTAAGATGTATGTTTCACATCCACTTTGTGCATGACCCGATTAATCTTGGAAAAAAAAAATCTTTGATTGTCGACTATTAAAATAATCGTTTGTGGCGGTGCTACAACGGTGCCTGAAACCTACCTTTGCGTCGTCTCTCTGGCTTGCCGGCTTTGTGTCCTTGCTGTGGTTGTCGGTGGACGGCCTGCTGCTGGCATCCATCTGTCTGTCATTGACTTCACTGTGCTGACCGTGCCCCGCCCGAGGAGCGTCCAGAGGGCAGGACTCCTGCTGCTGAGCAGCACTTTGGACCTCCATCTTCCTCTGTGGAGCCAAAAAGATCCAATTGTGGAGAGTAGAGTGAAACAAGAGGGAGACTAAGGAAGATGGCTACTTCTGTGGAGCTGATGAATGTAGCAGCAGATGGAGGAAGTGACTTCCTGAGAGCTTTTACTCTGACATATTCTGTTTTATGTCAAGAAGATACATTCTGAACATCAAAGAAGATAAAAATGTGGCCATAAAAATACCTTTAAGCCTTTTTTTTTAATTTAGGAGAAAGTTTTCTGTTGTAACCAAGACGGAACAAGCCTGAGATACTATAATTAATTTTTTTAAATGAATTCTGTCCTGCAGCAGTTCTAGACTGAAGGACCAGATTGTATTCACAATTCGTCTTTCTTGCTGCACCTTTGAGCAAAAATGTGACACCATATACTCAAAAACTCACCAAAACGACACACACCTTGTACCCAATATCTACGACTAGCTCCGCCCCCACACGGATAATGATGACATCACAGCGGAAGAAGACGTCAAAAAATGAACAGGGCCAAAATCTCTTATAGGGCTCAAAAAAATACTTCAACTAATGAAACCAAAACACTTCTTGGGAGTATTTAGAGGAAGTTTTGAAATTAATATTTCAAAAGCAATATTCACAAAATGTGGGGTTAGATTAAGTTTACAACCACGTCTGAAGTTTTATTGACCTTTGGTCCCAGGAAGAAGCTCCATCTTGAATTAAAATAAAAAAAAACGCTCTAGTACCTTCTACAAAAGTGAACTCCTCCCACTGATTTCAATCTATCTTCTTTTAACTCCTCGAGCATCATTGGGAAGCTACTAGTGGGGAAATGTTGAAGTAAGTTTTAAATTTTTAATGACAGCTTGATGAGCTCACATATTTTTACTGCAATATTGGAAAAATCGAATACATGAATACATGTTGGCTTAAGCTCACTGAAACAATACGATCTGATTATATTTGAAATGTGGCCAAAATTAACAAAAGAATCTCAGTTGCCAAGGTAATGTGAAAGTTTACTTTTGTAGATTCTTCTAAAAATGACAAAGTCCTGTTTGTTAGCCCAAGGCGACCAAAAAATAGAATGGTTGCTATGGAGATAAAACATACGGAAAAGCTGCAATTTTTGATAAAAAAGTGCTTTTTTTCAGGAAATTGTGGCATGAAATTCAGGCGGGGGAGGGGTGGGAGGAGTCAGGGGCGTGAGCAGCCAGTGAGGGAGGGGTCAGGAGGGGGTGTTTAGACCAACCAATAGAGACACTTGTTGTCAGTTTAAAGTGTTTTAAAGAGGTATTGATCCTGGAAGTCTGAATGTGTGATCATCCAGCTAGCTTGACTGATTGTTTACGTTAGCGTCCTGTTTACACTCCTGCTGTTTTCTGCTGTGTTTTAAAGGATCTGCTCATGACATGCAGACTTCTGGTGGAGTATTTATCCGCAATAATATTCCTGAAATATAAAGCGGCGATTATAATAAGAATAAATTAAATATCCGATATTGATCGGGGGACTATGTCCGATTTCAATAGTCATCAACCGCCAGATCATGGCCAATTTCTATCATGTGATCGGATGGGGACATCCCTAATATATATAAGTATATATATATATATATATATATATATATATATACATATACATACATATATACGCATAAATACACATATATATTTATATACATATATATAGAAACAGGTAAAATATGATTTTTTCCCTTTATTTTAGCAACTAGAACTGGTAAGGAAATCTGTACAAAAGTTCTCTTCGCACATTCATCTCAATCAGATGGAAAAACAAACAACAAAATTGTTAAATACATTTTTTTTAAATAGCTAATACCTGATCTGCAGAAGATCCTATCACTGTAAAAAGTGAAACATTGGATCAATTCACAAAAGTTCTGCAATGCGTTATAATAATGTTTAATTGAATTCAGTTTTTGAATTCAGTATATTTTAATTAGATGAAAACTGCTAACTTTAAATGTAACAAATTACAACCAAAGAGCAAACACACAATTTAAATCATTTTTAGATAAATGCTTCATCTGACTGAATAATTATTGTTCCCTCCCTTTTATGCTCAAATGTAATATTTAAAAAATACCACAACATTTTAAATTATGATTAATGACTATGAGTCAGGTTTTATCTTAAATCTAAGCGATGGAACAAAGAGATGACCTCCTCTGGAGGGCAGAACAGAGTTATCCACCTGCAATCAGCATCAAGGTTCCTCAGACTTTAATAAATGATGAGGTCAACTGGTGTTCCTCTGAATCAGAAGGAGCTGTGTGCCTCTTAAATCCACGTTTATAGACTGTTTTTAATGAAAGGAGCAGGATACAACATCAGGTCAAAAGATCAAACTTTACCTTTAAACTGTTTTTAATTTGAGCTCCATGAGTTCAGGAGTAATTTATCAGAAAGAGGATGATTTTTAAATTATGGCCACATTAATTCAGGTTTAAATTAGATCAACTTTATGAATTAAACGTCATAATTAGACTGGACAGTTCCCCATACCTTCATGGAGAACCCACTCTGCTATAAAAGCAGATTTTAATGGGATAAAACTCCAAACTTCTTCCCAAAGCTTTGAACCCGCGCGCGCCTGAATAAAAAGTTTCAGGTAAAAGAGTCAGAAATACCTCCGTCACTTCTGGACTCCCGGTTCGGTCAGAAGCGCCTGAAGATGCGGCGCCGCGGCGGGCTTTACATCCCTGCTGCCCGGACTCTAAAGCGGAAAGCCACCGTGCAGGGCACCGGAACCGGCCGCCGGTTCATGGGTCAGCGGGAGAGCGGATTCCACCGGCTCACTTCAAAGGGAGTGTGTGACGGGCTCACGCGCCGCCGCCGCGAGCTGCTGTCATCAAACAATCCCTCCGCGCTCCCTCCCACAGCCGCGAGCGCTGTCAAACATGCTGCGTTCAGGTGCGCCTCGAAAAATCTTCTTCCTTGATTGATTTGACCCCAAAAACTTCTGAATATTCAAATATTTAAATTAGAATATTTTGATTAAAACCAGAAGTTTGTGAGGCAAAAATACCAACTATTTTTTAATTTCATATTTAGATGCATACATTTAGCTGCCCAGTAAAATAAAATATTTACTTTTATCTGAAATATTTATTTTTATATTTCCCTGAAATCTCCTCATAGCAATATTTCATTTTTAAATTAACAAAAGACTGAATATAACTTTATAATTACCAGTAAAAAAAAATGTTTTAGAAAAACATTTTATTTATGTTTATTATAAATATTAATATTTAAGTTAATTTTTTATCTAGTTATTTACATTTAGTAATTGTTGGTGTGAATAAAACAAAAAAAATCAATGCTACAATGCAATGCAATTTCAAATATTTGACAAATACATAAAATTTGATTGAGAAAATATTCCAGATTTTTAAGGGAGTAAAATTCAGTGCAGGTCTCACAAATGGCCACAAGGTGGCAACATAAACTTGGTAAAATATGAGTGCAGGATGGAAAATAAAGGGTTAATTTGATGTCTGTTTCTTTAAATATATCTGGTTAAGTAATGTAGATTAAAATACATGTACTTGGTTCTGCATAAAACGGTTGTTTTATGACATATTTGACCAACTGATGGATTTGATGATGGTTTGTTTGTATCTAGCAGAGATAGATCCATCTGTTGTGCATGATGGATGCCGGTTCCTCCTCGTACAGTAGAGGCCATACTGTCATCCTGTCTCATCCAAGCAGAAGGGGTTTTACCCAAAAGAACAACTGCTCTGACAGGCGGACCCATGTCTGTTCTGACAGAGCTGCTTATGCCGGCACAGTGGAAGAGGCAGGTGGACCGGCACCAGAACAGGCGGCGCCGCAAGAAGCAGGAGACGGGGGCCCACTCCGCTCGGGGCCCCTCAGACAGCCGTGTGTCCTCCACTGCAGCCAGCGGGGACAAACAGTCAGGAGCGATGACGGCCCCCGCCGGCTCAAGCAGATGTTTTCTGAGGATTGTCATCTTGTGGTAATTGTGGGAGCAGATGCCAGGTTGCATTGTGGGAAAGAGACCCGGAGATGCTTGTGTTATCATTCAGACATGCCTCTGAGACGCTTTTAATGGGACTTCAAAAACAGAGAAAATTACGGAGCCCCTAATGGGACATCAAAGAAAAAGAAGAGTTAAAAAATCAACTTTTTTTCTAAAAAAGGAAAAAAGAAATTCTGGTTACTATCTGGTGCACACCAATAACTATTTGGTGCACACTAGATAATGACTGGTGAGCACCAGAGAGTGACCTTTTTATTTTCTTTTTCTTTTTTTTAGAGTTTACTACCTGCTGCACACAACAGTTACAATGTGGTGTGCACCATGTAATATCTGGTGCACACCACATAGTATCTGACAAATAGTGACCAGAATATTTTTTGTTCACATTTTTGTTTTATTTACTATCTGGTGAGCACCAGATGGTGATTGAAATTTTTCTTTTTTTTTTCTTAAGAAAATGTTTTTTTCTGGTTATTATCTGGTGCTCACCAATTACTATTTGGTGCACACCACATAGTAATTGGTGACCAACAGACACTATTTTGATACTAACTGATGCGCACCAGACAGTGACCAAAAGTTTATTATTACTTATTTATGAAAAATATGTTTTTATCTAGTTACTGTCTGGTGTGCACCGCATAGTGACCAGAATTTTCTTTTTTTGGGTACTATCTGGTGGGCACCCGTTACTATTTGGATGCTATTGACATTACTATTAGTCGCCAGATTTTTTTTTTGTGACATTTTTTTTCAATTATTTTAATGTCCCTTGATTTTTTGGTTTGTTTTAAACATTTTTTCTATTAATAGTTCTACTTTGAAAAAAGTGAACTATTGGATCAACTAACAAAATCTCTGCAATTTGTTATATTTAAATTTTTAGTTTCCATCAAATCACATTTTTGGGTGTATAGTTTACTCAATTCAAAAATGTAATTTGATAAAAAGTAATATTTTAAAATGGGACAAATTCCAAATCTTTCCCTAATTGATCCAATGTTTCACTTTTTACAGTGTACTTAAGTAAAATACATTTCAGAAATATTTCTTAAAGAAATAAAAACCGTATTTCTTCATTTCCTGTGTTGCTTCAGGTTATTTTCTCACCATTACAGACTCATTTTCACCTAATGAACACAGAGCAGCTAATGAACTCAGACCTTGTCACATATCGAGTGTTACGCTGCGACCCCGTCTCCAAAATGCCCTCTTCATTAACACAGTGAACTGGCAAGACCTCATTATGGGGTCAGATGTTCCCCCGACCTCACTGCAGGCAGAGACGCAGAAGACCCACTAGGGGGCACTTTGAGACTTTGCTTCAAAGATGAGAAAAGCCAAAGGTTTTTAAAATTATTTTTAGAACTAAACACACTTGTATCATACAATTATATGATTGTTTTAACTTTTTTTCCCAAACTTTCTGATCCTCAAAGGAGATTTTTTGCAAAAAAAGATCTTTTCCTGGATTCCGCCTCACAGAGGGATCCTGCATTGTGAAGTTGCTCTTATCTCTTTTAATGGGTTGCCACACTCCAGGGAAGCTGCAGCCTTCACTAAAAGCCAGCGTCAGGATGTAGAGCTGTTTGCAAAACTGATGCAAGATGTAAGTAACTTGTTTCAATCATGTTTTCATTTTTTTTTTAGACATATAAATATATAAATGTAGGTGTTAAGAGCATGTGGGGACAGCCGACAGAAAAAGACTCCGTAATGGAATGTGTCGGATAAAGACGATATTTCGTGCTGTCTTCACTTTCCACGAGATTGGAGTGAAAATAGAAAGTAAGATATTCACGTCAGCTTTTTCATTCCACTTCCTTTATTTGGTGTTTACTGGACCCTGCCGTCTCTGACAGGCTTCTGGGTCACGCGGCAGCTCTGTGAAGTTGTGGCGGTTACCAGCATGCTGAGAGAGGAGGCTCAACAGTCCAGCCTGGTTGCAGGGTAGCACCTTTGGCCCCCATATTTCTCACATCCAGGATGAAGGAGCTACAGCATCTGTGGGATGAGGCTGTGTTGGATGAGATCGATTTACACGAGTGAGTGTGGGCAGCGCAGTCGAGAAAGGCTTGTCTGGTGTTGCTGGAAATGCATTTAGAAATACCTATAATAGAGAGAGGATTTTTTGTTTGTTTTTTTTTTAATAAAAAATGAGAAATTGCTGCTTATTTTTTGTAGTTTTTCTTCATTTTTGTGCCAGCGTTTCGCCACTGAATCATCCCTGTAAAAATCATAATTCCGTGACTCAAAGTCGACCCACTGCTGGCATGATTGACACATCACACAAGTTCAAAAACCACATGCCAGATCATAGAAAAATACACCAGAGCTGTGTGAAGGAGTAAATGCCTCTGAGTCACAGAGTCTGAAAAAGCTTAGTCACACTTGCTTCAAAAAATCTCCATTTAAATCAGATCTTTAACAATAAAATGATGTTTTTATGCTTTTAAATGTCCTTTCTGCATAAGTTTGGTGGATAATAGCCGCTCAGAGTTGTGGTTTTGGCTGAGGAGACAAAAGAACGGCGCCTGCTGATATACCATGTGTCAACTGCCCTGTTTACATCAGTGTGTGTGCAGGCGTGCACGAGCGCTTGCAAATCGAGCTCTTGCATTCATTTGTGTAAAACAGCGTGCAGAAAGCAGGACATTATTATTATTTTTCAAGGTGCAAAAGGTAAACAGACCATTTTCCAGAGAGGCCTTAAACGCCTCATGATGGGAAAAAAATGGCCAAACAAATTTTTAAACGTTTAAGTCTTTAACACAGGAGCTCCAGTGTTTACGCTCTTTGATTTACTGTAATTTTTTAATCGTTAACAGGATAATTCGATGGAATTGTCCTGTTAACGGTCGAAAAGTTACCTTATGTTTCGTGTCTGAGCGTCACATACGACGCCTCAGGTGTTAAAGCAGGCGGCCCGCGGGCCATTTGCGGCCCCCAACACAATATATTCCGGCCCCCACTTTAATACGAAAAATTTCATGTTGATACAGTTCGCAAGTTTTGTGTGAATGGCACTTTTGCATTGCTGTGTGCGTCACTGATGAACCAACCAATCATGGTGGGGTATATGGCTCTTGTGGGCGGGACATTTACACTTAAAGTGCCGGAAACCTGGCACTCCCTTCCCCAGACCACATTAATGAGCTACTTATTTTATTTTTTTAATAAATTGACTATTTGCATGTATTTTTTGTAACACATTCTCATTCCCAAGTCGTCACAGGTTAACGTTTGGTTAATGACCCCAAATCATCGTTTTTGAGGTGCTGGCTGTGCGCAGTCCAGGAGGTCCTAGATGCGCAGTGCGCGTCCTAGATGCGCACTGTGGTACCGGAAGCACATTGGTCCTTAGTACATATCCAGTACCGCTACCCTACCCTAACCTTAATCTGGTAGTGGTTCACACCGTCTGGTACTAGTTCGGGTCCAGTACCGCATCTGGTTAGGGTACTGGTGCGCTACGCATCGCAACACTAGACTGGTTCTGGTTTGTGGCCCGGAGGTTGGGGACCGTGATTTAATAGGAACAGCCACCACGTCAAAAAACGACAAGTTGGGGACACCCAAAACGTCAAAAAGTGTCCTCAACAAAACGTCAATATGTGACGGCTGGGGAGTGAGAATGTGTTGGCCAGTGCTGTATGGGGTGTCATTTATGCCAAAAATATGTTTTTGTGTCCACTTGGTCCACTGTGTAAGACTTTGGTCCACTGTCTATGTCTTTGGTCCATTGTCTATTACTTTGGTCTGTTGTCTATACCTTTGCTCCATTGTCTATGTCTTTGGTCTGTTGTCTATGCCTTGTATCCATTGTCTATGTCTTTGCTCCATTGTCTATGTCTACTGAACAAGTTTATTGAGCATTTGTTCATGTCTTTGCACTTGTCACAAACGGCCAAACAGCTGGTTCCACCTGCTGCAGGTTTGTTAACTTGGACAGGAACTAATCACATCTAAAAGCTCACAAAGCTAAATCTGGCTCAGACAGGCAGAGGTCAATCACAATCCAAGAACAAATGCACAATAAACTTGTAGACATAGACAATTGACCAAAGACATAGACAGTGGACCCAAAAACATATTTTTGACACAAATGGAACCCCATACGGCCCAGCCTCAGCCAGACTCTGCCTTCAGTGGTAAATTGAGTTTGAGAACCCTGTGTTAAAGGGTTTACTATAATTTGCATTTTAAAAAATCCCCCCATAATCTCAGCTCCTAATTGGAGATTTTTCAATTTCCTTGCACATCCTCAGCTAATCACGCTGTCTGCATGCTATTACTTTGTCTAAACTACATGCCCAAGTGTGACTTTGCGGTTGTTGATGTTTCCAAGCTGGGTTGAATCATTAGGAAGTGATTCTCTCTAACAAGGGCTAAGGAGCTGTCAGGAGACATTCACAGGCAGGTTTCGCCATGGAGAGTGTGAGGAGTCTTATCAGGGTCTTAGCTGTTTTGCTGCGCCTGTTTATTAAGAGCCTGCTTTATTTGGAGTGAATGCATTCTAGCAAGGTCCCTACTGTTGCTGTGCGTTGATTAAAAGTGTTTTCGCGATTACCCGTAGTGAGTCTATTCCAGCCTAACAGGGTTACTAGCAGTTTTAATGAAGGGGAGCCGTGGTTTCGTGTGCAGGAGGGTTGTTGGGGTCGTCGCCTCCAGCGGGTTTCATCTGACTTTTGTTTGGAGAAGAGTAGATTTTGTCGCTTTTATGTAATTCTCGATAACCCCTTTTTTGCAGAAAGGCTTCCCTCTCTGCAGACAAATACATAACGAGAGACGACGTACGCTGGTATTTTTGGGCGTTCTGCGTCCTCCTTCCTGTTTTTCAGTTGCTTGCTGTGTGGCTTTTCTGCGCCACTCCTTTAGTTGGCTGTGGTCAGCTTTTGCATTTGCTGGTGTGAGTGAATTTCTCACAGCTTCTCGTGAATGTGTTTTTTGAAAGTCCTATTCAACATTTGGTGCAACTATAATCGGCACCCAGCCACTACGCTCATGTAGACGTGTCTGCGGATTCACACATTTAGGCACTCAGAAGTGTTGTGTTATCTGTTTTTACTTTTTTCCCCCTCCCAAGTAGGAGCTTATTAATATATTTCTATTTAACTTCGTGAAGCAATTCCTCGAAGCTGAGGAGGTCAATAGATTTCTCTGACCGATTGGTTCAAAGGGGGCTTATTTTCTGAGAAAATAACAGTCAGATTATAAATGTTTTAGAAAAACAATTCTCCTTTGGGCCGTTAATTCTTCCCACACATTTATATCAAGACCGGTTGCAAAACGGCTCCACATATTGCATCTGCATTCTGTAACAAACTTTTCATCACCACCCTTAACAGCCCTCTAATGGTTCTTTCACTTCTCCTTTTTCTTAAATTAAACGTTGGGTCTGCTTGGAGAAGGCCCCCCTTCGTCTCTGGGTGCTTCTGTTATCAAATCAAACAATTACACGTGCAGTCCAGCAGCGTAAAATTACATTTTGACACAATCGGTGCGTCTTTGATTAATATATTGTAACATGCGACTCTGCGCTCTCTGATTCTCTGCAGGGGCCAATAGATAATAAATGGGTGACTTGTGAGGCTATAATGAAGTGACTGCGGTGGTATTGACAGGGGAGCCTCCGCTGTGTTGTGTTTTTTTTTTTTTTTCCCTGCAAAGCGACGCTTTCAGCAGAGGCCCTCCAGTGCAGATTATTACTCTGGCCGTTAAAATGAGCTAATGTTCTGCTGCCAGCGCTCCTCGCCGAAGGGACGGAAAAAGAATTCCCATCTCACAGCTGCAAAACAGAGGTGTAAATTAAAACCAGATAAAAGGGAAAAGTCCAGACGCAAAGCCGGGATGCCGTTTGTCTGGGATTAAAATGTGGGATTCTGGAAAAATGGGGCTCAGGAGCAAAAGATTTTATTTCATATCTACTTTAGCCAAAAGTCGTGCTGGGGGTTATGGAAAAAATTGTATATCACGATATAGATTATTTTATATCACAATAACAATATATATGACAATATAGATTATTTACATCACAATAATGATATATTTCACGATAGGAATTCTTTTACATCTCAATACCGATATATATCGCATTATAGATTATTCTATATCACAATAACAACATATATCACGATATAAATTGTTTTATATCACAATAATGATATATATCAGGGTATGAATTCTTTTATATCTCAATACCGATATATATCGCATTCTAGATTATTCTATATCACAATAATGATATATATCATATATAAATTATTTTATATCACAATGATGATATATGTCACAATATAGATTATTTATATCACAATAATGATATATATCATATATAAATTATTTTATATCACAATAACGCCAGTTTCACACTGGACGCGGAAGCACCACGAAGCGGCGCGGAGTGCGCGTTGGATCCACTTTCTCCTGCAGTTAACACCAGATGCAAATTTTCCCACGCATTTTGTGTGTGAGTTGTGATTGTATGTTTATTTTCATCTCTAAAGCCTTTTTAGATACAAAAACATTGTCTTATTTGTCAATCCCAATTTTTAATTGTAACAAATTCATTATATTTTGAAAATAAACTGGATTTTCTCATGTATCTTGATATGCAGGATTTGATGCGGAGCACTCGCGGGTCGCGCACAAAATTGACCAGACTGCAAAACGATCCACGACACGGCGCGAGCCTTCTGCGGAGGACCGCAGCGCTCAGCGCCAGGTTAGAGTCACTCCATAGGTTAACAAGGGTGCTGAATTTAAGCGGCCTCTGTTTCGCTTCCGTGTCCAGTGTGATCCAGGCGTAATTATATATATGACAATATAAATGATTATATATCACAATAACGATGTATATCATGATATAAATTATTTTATATCACAATAATGATATATACGATGATATAAATTATTATAAATTACAACAACGGTATCTATCACAATATAAAAATGCTATATCCCAATGACGATAAATATAAAACGATTTAAATTATTTTATTTCACAATAACTATATCTATCACGATGTAGATTACTTTATTTTACAATAACAATATATATCACAATATAAAATATATTATATGACAAAATGAATTATATCACGATGTAAATTATTTTATATCACAATAAGAATATATATCACAACACAGATTATTTTATATTACAAAAACGATATCATCATGATAGAAATTATTTGAATTCACATTAAAGATATGTATCACGATAACATTTTTATTTTATATCACAATAACGATATATATCACGATATACCAACATTTTCAGTTATTCTATGAAAAAAGTTTAAATCTTTTTAGTAGGAAAACACATTTTTGCACAACAATCAGGAATACAAATAAACTGATAAAATTGATAGAAAAGATTAAAGAGAAATGGCACGATATTTTCTTTTGTATCGCCCACACGATATGTATCATCATATCGGCCAGCCCCAGTCAAAAGTCTTTCTGACTCAGATATTAAGACTCACTCTGATCGTCTTTCGATCTAGTTTCCATTTTTAACCAAAATAAATCCTCTTTTTGGACATAGTTAAATTCACCTTTTGAGTTGTGGGCGCCTGTTGCTGTAGAGTAAGCCCCGCCCATCATCCATCCGTTTACATGTTAACTTACAGCCCCTCACAATGTCAACCTAACAGTGGTGAATCATAAATCAGAGCTATCTGATTTGATCCATATTCCAGCTCAGACGAGGAAAACAAAGACGTTCATGGATCTGTTGGTCTGCAAGTGGGTGTATAAGGAGCGTTTGGCAGGTACGTCACTCTACAAGCTTTCCAAATGCATTTTGGAAATGATTCACAACAATTTGAATAAATAAATACTCAGAAAATGCTACAAGATCATGTAAAAAACACCAATAAACACGATTTAGGGGCAGGCCGACAGCTTCGCCTAAATGTCCAGGTACTGCTTCTTCTTTGTGGCGGAATCGTCTCTGATCCTGGTCAATTTTCATGGTTTGCTCCAAGTGGAACTGTAACTGATTGTTTCCATCTTCCCAAGAGGGACTTCGATACAATGGTACACAAAAAGAGCATCAGTCTGAGTCTGCATGGCGGCCATTCATCAGCGCTCTGTCTCACCCTCTGGTCACCGGCGGGATCCATCTCCACAGAGCCTCACTCTGTGCGAAGTATTGCTTGTGCCACGCTGCCTGCATTACCGAGCATTTCTATCTGGACCTGACCTTCTGTTTCTGATCCTGCTTTATCTCTAACAGCCTGCTGCTTGCCCTGACCCTCGCCTGGACTCTAACATCTCTAGTCTCTTTTTGGATGATCACATGCTCATGATTGACCTCTGCCTGTCTGACCCTGATTTGGCTTTGTGGACTTTTAGCTCATCTTTAGATGACTTTCCTAAAAAATATGTTGATACTCTCTTTGAACTATCAGGTGCCCTCATTTTTTGTGCTGACACAAAAGTAGCAACAGCCTCCCAAAAATGCCACAAAAACAAGTAAGAAACTGCTTTTTCATCGGCTTTTAGAACAGTTTTGACTCTCAGTGAGCGACGAGTCGGGTTTCAAAAGGTTGCAGGATTCCTCGTCTGTTTTCCAGTTGCTTCCAGTTCCCTCCCCGCGGGGATTTATTAGCAATCACAGACAATTTCTGATTTGACAGGAGTGAGACAGGTGTAAATTTCACACACATATTCATCCCTCCATGCAAATCCAATTAATTTTGAACGTAACCTTTTCCTAACAGGCCACGACCGGCACCGAAATAAGTGTCGACACAATTAGCAAAGTTTTAAATAACAAAAACTTCTAAATGTTTCAAAGAGAACATGATGAGAAGCGTTTTGATTCTTTACGGGGTAAAAAAAAAATATTTTTTTTTTCCTCAGGGGTAAGGAGATTATAGGGATAACTGCAAAAAAAAAAAAATCCACTTTAAGAACGTGCAAGATCCCATGCAGTTGCCTCTCGCTCACTCTCCATCCCTCCTCTCTGTTGGCGCTAAATCACACGTTAGTACAGCCAGTGGATGTGTTGACAGTTTTACAAACAGAAATGTAAAACGCCATCCTCAAGGGGGTCTCGGAGATAAGGGAGGAGCGGCTCGGGGCAGGAAACGGAGCAGACATGACTCGAAGAGTCCTGTTAAAACACCTCCTCCAGCTCAGTTTAAGTCCACGCCGTCCCCTGCATTATTAACTTACGCTACAAGTGGTGTCAAGGTGATGCAGAACGGCTGCTGGTCAAACGTTTCATTAAAGTTTACCCTTGTAGAGAATACAATAAAATGTCAAAAGTGAACAAAAATATTATTCTTAAATGTGGCGTAACGCAGTTTCCTTCTGTCTTACAGCAGTCCTGGACTTAAAGGACCAGATTGTTTTAGTAAATTTCACCTTTCCATATCCAGGTCGACCACACAATGGCTGTCAAAAACAACTGGTTCCACATGCAGCAGATTTATTAGCTTAGACAGGATTACAGGTGTCAAAACACAACTAAAAGTCCATAAAGCTAAATCAGGGTCAGGCAGGCAGAGGTCAAACACGAACATGGGAGCATCAAATGTTGGGAGAACAGGACAGGTGTAGTTTGAGGCAGACGGCAGGTTAACTGGGTCAGAGTCAAAGCCGGGTCAGAAACAGAAGATCGGGTCCAGATATTAATGTTCTGTAATTCAGGCAGAGCAGCATAAACTGTCCCAATCTATGTGTCATACGGGTGATTGGGAGATGAGAGTCAGGTGAGCGTTATCCAGGAACTGCGCACTTGTGTTGCTGGGAGATGTTGTGCGTTTTGTATTCTTGAGATGTCTAACTACTGACAGAGGGTATATGTAACCATAGTCTAGGCTCCATATGCATTATTGGGAAACTACTTGGGAATAAAAATTCTAAATTGTAAAATGTCAATGTCGTTAGCATGGGAAGCTTGCATATGTCAAGAGTCATTTATCACCGGAATATTGTGAAAATTTAATACATGAATCCCTGGTTCAAGCTGAAACAAATGGTATAACTTAAAATATGAACACATGAGGAATGTGGGCGTGTTTAGCAAAAAACCTCTGTTGCTAAGGAAATTTGAAAATTTTGTTCTGCCGATTCTAACAAAAATGACATAGATCTGTTCTTCACCCCCAGACGACCAAAACATAAAATGGTTGCTATGGAGATAAAACCAACAGAAAAGCAGCCATTTTGAATCGTGTTCTTTTCTTTTTTTTTTTTTTTTATGAATTTGTCAAATGCAGCTCTGATCCGGGTGGTAAGTGAAGTCGTTTTTTTTGACGAGCTGGCTGTTCCCATGAAATCACATGCGCCCAACCACCGGGCCGTGAACTAGAACCGGTCCAGTGCAGTCACGCCTGATCGGGTACTGGTACCTGGCACCGGATGCGTTACCAGGTGCGTTACCGGACCCGAAACGGTACCAGATGAAGTACCGGGTGCAAACCGGACGAGATACTGGACGGTAACCGGTACTGGACGCGTCCCAAGGACCAGTGCGCAACCAGTACCACATCCAGTACCACGTCCCAAGGGGTGCGAACTCTTGATTGTACAAACAGCCAGCACATTAAAAAATGATGAGTTGGGGACACCTGAATGGTCAAAAAGTGACGTGGAGAGGTCCTTAACCAAACGTCAATATGTGACAACTTGGGAGTGAGAGTGTGTTGGACAGTGAGGCTACATGGTACAGGTTCAGAAGTCCACACACCACCAAAGAATCACCAATCTACCCATGGTCCGATGTGGAGAACAGACACTCGAGTGAACTGGAGAACTCAGAAACGCAGCATAGAAACGACCCTGAGGAGATTTTTCCAGGATATTGTCGTTCTCAAAGTGCACCCACCTCTACTTGTCAAAACATTCTTATTTTTAATGATTGAATTGACCAAATGTAGCCGATAAAAACAGTTTAGCAATAGTAAGAACTTAGAAGAAATTGGATATTTTTATAAGAAAAGGTGGCATACTATTAAGCTCTGTAATGGTAGAATGTATAAGAACAAAATGGAGGAGTTTGTTTACATTCACAGACATGAGAGGAGATTTTGTATTGGAAAAATGCTGGTACTTTGACTGAGTATAAGGCAGGCTGGTGTAAAGACAGGGACCGGCCCCAACTGGTCCTGCGGTTACAGCGACGCAGGCTTTGCATCCCTGAAACACATCATTAGAAAGTGACAAAAGTGCCGGGGGCTAAACTGGCCTCGCACAATGATCGCTACGGCAGACAGGGCCGAATTATATCGGGTGGGCGGGCTTTAAAAAAAGGGGATATTGGAGGGAGTTCATATGGTACAAGGCCCCCCTACTGCTTTAATTACTGATGTGTGCGTCTCCCCATTAACAGAACACCTATGGTCAACCAGCCACGCCGGGCTCGCACAAAGCTCCGAGAGGAGAAAGAACATTCTGCAGAGAAGCCACAAACAGGAGTGCTCATTAACGGATGGTAATCAGGAGCGGAGAGGCTGGGCGCTCACCTCACAAAACGCCACATGTCAACTTGTCCTCTTCCATTCATGGCCCTGCAATCATTTCACTCCGCTCCTTCGCGCTCTCTTGTTGGGGAGAATTGGACGGGGAGCCGTGGGGGGAAACACTCGAAGGGAAACATAAACACGGGTTTGGAGTGGGGACTCTGCTGTCATGGAGGAGCATCACACCTCTTAGATGTGTCCCATGAAGTCCACGGACACCCAGAAACTCAAATGTGATGGTTTCTGTGTCTTGGAAATGGATTGAGTGACTCCTCCCCCCTGGAGTTCCAAACAGGAAGAAGCCAAAATCCCAAAGACTTGTATAGAGAAATAAACATCGATTCGTCAGAAAAAACATTCTTGCCCTGGTAATTTTTTTTAAGCATCTTCTAGATGTCCAAATCCAGTCCTCGAGGCCCGGTGTCCTATTGACTGAACACACCTGATCCAGGTAATCAACCACAGAAAAGGCGGGGTTTCTGAAAGCCAGCATGAGGCCTGGATCTAGATAATCTTCTTTAATTTTATATTTTTTTTCTGTAGCTCAAATTATAAACTGGTTCATCAAATGCCTTAATTAAAAGTGGGTGGAGCCAATCAAAACGTTTGACAGCTTTCATGTCATTTTGAGGGGTGTGGCTTTCCAACAACCTCACTCCTGATTGGTGAGAGTGGTTGCCATAGAAACTCAGACGGACTTGGACCAATCAATTGGACCAGCCAACTGGTTGACCTTATTTGTTTGGAGCGACCCGGTTCTGGATGAGCGGAAGAAGATGGATGGAAATATCTCAACTTTGGCAAAGAGACGCTGGGGTTGCTGGGAGATGTAGTCCCTTTAGTACTCTGAAGACACCTCCCACCGGTGACCAGAGGGGAAGGCAGAGCTCTGACTCCTGAAATAATAGACAGATCCTCTAATATTCTTCTGTCTTTCCCTCTGCAGACTAATGCGGGACAGGAAGTCATCAAACTGAGTCACAGAGATGGAAGTACCGCTGAAAACACCATCATTTGGCTCCTGGAGTCGATGGTGAAGTTCACCGTACCGGGAATGATCTCATGAACCCAGACGTGATTTAGTAGAACAAATCAACCTGATCGCTCAATATCAACCGGGTCTTCCATTTTAAACAAAATATACAGTCAATACTTCCATTTAGGCAGAACATATTTGACAGTAGCTCCTCCCACAAGGCATTAAGATTATAGGAATCTTTTTAGGCAACAATAAATTGCATCATGGATCATCTTGGAAAATATAAATACATTTTGAGGAAATCAAGAACTTCACCTGCTTTGCGTTATGCTAGCTGTTTCACCAAAATTAGACATATTTCAAGTTCTTTGGGCTAAATAGGAGTTTTATTTTATTTTAGCATTAGCCCATGCTAGCAGTTTTAGCAAAATTTGATTTTTTTCCCCAGTATTTAGGCTAAATTGGAGTTTTGTTAAATTTTACCATTAGCCCATGCTAGCAGTTTTGGTAAAAAATAGAATTTCTTTCCAGTTTTTTGCTAATTTGGAGTTTGACTAATATTTTAGCAGTAGCCCATGTTCACTCTTTCTGCAAAATTATACATCTTTCCATTTTTGGGCAAATTTAGAACTTAGCTCATATTTTAGCATTATGTTAGCTATTTTGGAAAAAATAGCAAATTTTCCAGTTTTTATTCTAATTTGGAGTTTAGCTTATATTTTAGCATTAGCCCATACAAGTAGTTTTGGCAATAGTAGACATTTTTCCAGCTTTTTTGCTAATTTAGCATTTAGCTAATATTTCGCAGGCTTTCAGCTTCAGCATCTTTAGCTATCAGTTTCAGCATTTTCAAGACTTCAGCCTGGGTCACAGACGGACGGAAGTACCGCTGAAAGCGCCATCATTCAGGAAAGTCTCTGAATGATCCCGTGAACCCGGACGTGATTTTATGGAGCTCTTTAAAATAAATTACCGGATCACTTGACATCATCCAGGTCTTCCATTTGTTCTCAACAAGATATACAGTCAATGTTCCCATTTAGGCAGAAAATATTTGACAGTAGCTCTTCCTACAATGCGTCAAGTTTACGAGAACATTTTTAGGCAACAACAAATAGGATTTGTGTCGTATGGATTAACTTTAAAATTATTTATGAATTTTGAGGAAATCAAGAACTCTACCTGCTTTTAAACGTTAGTCAAAACACTCCTGACCCCCCAATAATGTCTCTGGTTTCCTTCTAGAGCAAACATTATGCAGAAATATGACTAAAGATCTTTTTTAAGGGTAAAAACTGGCATTTTCTTTTGAAAAATGAATGCTTTTCAAAGTTCTGCAGAGAGAGTTGTGACTTCTGAAGTAGGCCAGGGTTTGCTGCAGCTTCGTGTTCGGGCATGCCTCCGTGTGCAGGTATGAGTGACACCAGGCCTGCAGTCCTTAGCTGTTGCGATGTGACAAAACGCTGTGCCCGGCACGGTCCGCTGGGCAGCACAAGAATATGTAATTCACCAAAGCCAATTCCGTCTGCGGGGAACTTGTGGAGCGCCGTCTCACACTCATACATTCAAAACTGGAATCAGATCTGCCGTCAGCGGAGTGGAATCGATAACAACCCTCCATCTTACTTTGAAATGAGACGGAGTCGTCTTCATGGATTAGGGCCGGCTCATCGTGGGATGGAGAAACTACGAGACGTCTCCGGAGATCCATCTTCATCCAAATCTCCATTTTCCTTCCGACCTCGGGTCCCTCTTCCATCTTTTGGTGCTGTATTTGGATGGGCAGTGAATGAAACAGGATAATCCCAGCCTTAATAAGAACAGGGATTTCCGTGGGAATAAGCCTGTGTGCACCACATAAATTAGGGATTTTATTGGTCGAAAACAAACAAGGTAATCTGTGTTTCTATATATAAAAAACTCAAAAAGAGTCAATAAAGGCAGAGTGAATGTGCTGCAATTGTTCATCCTTTGCACCTCCGTCTTCTCATCCCGGCAGCTTCAACAAGGTTTAATTGGTATGGAAATAGAAGTGGTGAAACATGACAGGAGTAAGGCTGGCTATTTAGACCCTTTATCACTGTATACTGTCCTTCAACCAATTATCGCCAATCTGCTGCTCTGCAACCCCCCGCCGACCTCCTCCCTCGTGGTTTAAGGAGGCCTCACGCAGCTGCAGACACGCAGCTTTGGGTCGATGAAGACAACTTGTAATCCAGTGTGGTGCAAATTGAGTTTTTTCTGCAGGAGAATAAGACTTTGAAAAAGCTTCTCCAGGTTTCAGGCGGGCCTAACTTAGATATGCCAGCTTTGACATGGAACGGGAGATAAAATAAACTTTATTGATCCGCCGTGGGGATATTCTGTTTTCTTTTAAGGAAATGAAGGTGCAAAGAGAGGAAAATTGGAAATAAAATTAATTGACTCTCTAAAATCTCTTATTATGTGTACAGTACATGCATAGCCAGAAAAGGAAAAAGCGATGAAGGTTTTGTCAGAAATAAACACTTATTTGTAAACTATTTGCCACTTCCTAATCGCGATAAATCCTAATTAATCTTTAAAAAGTAAAACATATTTTAACAACTAAGTTCACAGTCGACACAGCAAAGTATTGGATTCCTAAAAGCTTTTTTTTAAACAACCGAGATGTTTTATGTGGTTTATAGGTGTTTAAAACTTTACAAACATTCCTCAGATTCAGATAAATAGAGATTTTTTTGTCTCATTAGGAGCTTAGATCTAAAAATAATAACATTTGTATTAAAAAGAGTCCAGATTAGCGTGTGCTTACTCAGTATTAGCCCATGCTAGCATATTTTAGCAGCATGCTAGCTGTTTTAGAAAAAAAATGACATTTTCCGTTTTTTTAGGCTAATTTGAAGTTTAGCTAATATTTTAGCAGTATGCTAGCTGTTTTGGCAAAATTAAAAAAGTTTAAAGTTCTTTAGGCTAATTTGAAGTTTAGCTAATATTTTAGCATCATGCTAGCTCTTTTGGCAAAATTAGAAAAGCTTAAAGTTCTTTCAAAGTTCTTTAGGCTAATTAGGAGTTTAGCTAATATTTTAGCATTATGCTAGGTATTCTGGCAAAATTAAAAACTGACATTTTCACGTTTTTTAAGGCTAATTTGAAGTTTAGCTAATAGTTTAGCATTATGCTAGGTATTCTGGCAAAACTAGAAAAGCTTTAAGGTCTTAAGGCTAATTAGGAGTTTAACTAATATTTTAGCATTATGCTAGCTATTTTGGCAAAAATTGACATTTTCCCGTTTTTTAGGCTAATTTGAAGTTTAGCTAATATTTTAGCAGTATGCTAGCTGTTTTGGCAAAATGAGATCTTTGAAGTTTTTTGGGCTAGTTTTGAGTTTAGTCAATATTCTATGCTCATGCTAACTGTTTTGGCAAAATTAGACATTTTTACGCTTCTTTAGAATAATTTGGAGCTTACATAATATTCTAGCATTATGCTAGCTGTTGTTTCTAAATTAGACATCTTTCAAGTTCAGTGGGCTAATTTGGAGTTTAGCTTGTTTTTAGCATCATGCTATTTTTCAAATTCTTTGGGCTAAATTGGAGTTTAGGTAATATTTTAGCACGAGCCTATGCTAGCTGTTTTGGCAAAAATAGTCATTTTTGGACATTGAACATAAATTGGACATTTTCAAGTTCTTAAGCCTAATTTTGAGTTTGGTTAATAATTTCACATTATGGATAGATAACTTTATTAATCCCCTAGGGGCAATTCAGTTAAAACAGCTCTCCAGCAAGGACAGATAAAACATGACAGTAAAAGGCAAGACAAAACACACAACAACACAAAACAGTGCATGAAACAATAATTATGCTAGAATTTTAGACAATTTTTTAGTGTTTAGGCTAATTTTGAGTTTAGCTTATATTTTAGCATTAGCCCATGGTAGCTGTTTTGTCAAAATTTTATATATTTTGCAGCTTTTTGGTAAATTTGGCATTTATATCGAGCAACCTTTCAGCTTCAGTGTTTTCAGCTATCACTTTTAGCATTTTCTGCTATCAACTCTGGCATCGTCAGCCGCCACAATAAGCTTACAGCATTCACACTTGCATTATCTCAGGTAACATTACATCTAGTTACTCTCGTTTTCTGTTAATGTAATTCAAAGAAGTACAATTAGGTTCAAAAAGCTTAAAAAATGCAAACTATTTGCTTAAAAATAGTAAAATATATGCATTATTGGGCTGTAAAGCATTGTTTTGGAGATAATTCTCTGAACAGTTAGCTTGTTTAGCTTTTGTTTTTAATGCTTATGGGGAACTCCTTGTTTCTAGATTCTCGTTTCCTATGAGAGTTTGTAACACTTTATAAGGGTATTCCTTTTAAGATTAGGCCGACTCTCAAGGAGCACTGCAGGATCTAAAGAAAAAACATATTTTTTTTTCTTATAAAAAGTTCTAAAAAGGTTCTGCTGGTATGATTTGTCAGGGAAAGCTTCATTTTTATGGGGAATTTGTCTCCAGACTCACCCCCACGCGCCTCTGACGGCATCTTTGTGTTTGCGCCGTTTGCAAATAGCCACAAAATGTCACCTTGCAAAGAAACTTCACAGCTCAAGCTGAGCGCGTTTGCCACATAACGGAAGAGGCTGGACCTCCGGAGCAGCAGATAAAACCGTGAGGAGTCACATCTGCATGAGCAGACCGCTTCCCGGTGCGAAACACAAACATGCTCAGACGTTTGACTGAATCCTGCTGTACAACTACATTAGTGAGTCCATTTAACGCCACCCCCCCACCCTGTAAGATCCCACCCCTGGCACAGTCACTTGGCAGAGCGGGCTTGAGGACCAGCTTGTTGTCTGGGCCATTGTTAGCCCAGGAGGCTGGCCTGAGCCCCGAGGGCTTGGTCAGCGTTTAGGGATGTTTGGCAGGACGGCGTGGCGCGGCGCGGCGAGGCAGACTGGGTGAGGAGGCTGGTTCCAGGCCAAGGCTGGGCAGGGATCAATGCCAGGGTATCAGTGGGACACTCTCCTTTCTGGGATCCCGCTCAGCCCCCTGCTGGAGCCCCAGCGGGGTGCAGGAGAGCCTGGTCAGTGCAAGACGGACCCATCTGCCCCACTGCCGCTGTCCAGAACTCCATCACCTGCTTCTGCCACACCGACCAGCGCGGCTCACCTTCAGGGTTCGCCGCCGTGACCTCTGCTGCGTCTTTACAGGATTTAGGCTAGCTGTTCTGGCAAAATTCTCCTCTGAGAGACATCACTTTCCTTCTGCAGCTGCTCAGATTCCATCAGTAAAGGAGCGACTTTAAGGTTCTGGAGCATCTAAAAAAAATGTACATAGGAGATCATAGGAGTTTAGCTAATATTTTAACATTTTAGCATTAGCCTATGTTAGCTTTTATGGCAAAATCAGACATTTTTCAAGTTCTTTAGGCTAATTTGTTTAGCTAATATTTTAGCATTATGCTAGGTGTTTTGGTAAAATAAGAAATGTTTAAAGGTTTTAAGGCTAATTTGGAGTTTAGCTAATATTTTAGCATTATGCTAGGTGTTTTGGAAAAATTAGACACCTTTTAAGTTAATTAGGCTAATTTGGAGTTAAGCTTGTTTTTAGCAATGTGCTAACTGTTTTGACAAAATTAAACATTTTCAGGTTCTTCGGGCTAATTTTTGAGTTTAGTTAATATTTTAGCTGTTTTGGTAAAATCAGAAATGGTTCGAGTTATTTAGGCTAATGTGGAGTTAAGCTAATATTTTAGCATAATGCTAGGTGTTTTTTAAGTTATTTGGGATAATTTAGAGTTTAAAATATTTCAGCTGTGTTCTAGCTATTTTGGTAAAATTGAAAATGTTTTCCAGTTTCTTAAGCTAATGTGTATTTTAGATGTTATTTGAACATTATTCTTGATGGTTTGGCAAAATTAGACATTTTTCAAGTTCTTTGGTTGAAAAAAAAAAGCATTTCAGATGTTTTTTATTTATTTATATTCAATAAAAATAGCAGTTTGCATTCGAACTGCTGAGCAATTTTTGACTTCACAGTTCTAAAACAATCTCAAACAGGAGTTCTAACACCTCCTAAAAACAGGCTGGTGTGAAAAAGAGCTGGTTCTGCAGGAGACTTTCAGCGTTCCGCTCTGTAATGCAGAAGAGAACCTTTTTTGAGCAGAAAACGAGATGAAGTTGCTGATTTATGGTTGATTTGATTGACTTTTATTTAATTTGCAATTAAAAATCCTAATTTATGGAGTTCCAACAAGCAGATAACTGAATTATTGCATGATTTATGTGAGGTTTTTACTATTAAAGTGAGCACATTTTTAAAATAAACTATCATTTTCTCCTTTTTGACGAATGTAAATTGTCTTTTACGGATTAAAAATGTTTTGAGAAAGTGAATTCCTGGTACAGCCTTTGGTCTGTGCAGCAGCGTCTGGCCGTGTGTCCTTTTGTGCTGCAGCGTCTGAATGTGCTGAATAGGGAGCAGTCCTCTGTGAAGCCCCAGCTGTCTCCATCCCAAAGGCTGGAGGAGCGAGGAAAGGAGGGGGTCGGCGAGGTGTAAGGAAGTTCAAGAGGCCTGCAGATCCTCCTCAGACTGAACAGACTGCGGTCTTAGTCCTCCTGAGCGGGCGAGCGGGCAGCCAGGCGGTGGGCTGCGGTGCGAACGCCTGGCTCCACGGCTCAGGACGGGCTCATTAATGAGATCAGCGGCAGAGGGCCGGGCCGGGGCAGCGCCGCTGAAGAGCCGCCGTCCGTGTGGGTCGCCGTGGTGTAATTACCACCAAGCTGCTGCACAAAGACGCTTTTGTGTTTCACTGACAGTGATTTCATGTCCATCATTAGCGGCTGGTGAATGTGATGGGAAAAGCCCGTCGGTGGCTGAGCGCTGATGGAGGTACGCAGGACGGAGATGTTGGATGAGAGGATGGAGCCCACCAACAGCTGAGGGGGGGGGGCAGAATGTGAGGACATGAAGAATAGAAAAATGATTTATCTGCAATAACTCAACATCCACAGTCCAATTAGAGTTGACTTTTTCCCATCATGCCTCTTGCTTGCATAAATACAACACTAAAAAAAACAATCTTTCAAAAATAAGTCAAAAATTTTCAACATTTGCAAAAAAATCTAAAAATTAGCAAATAAATTAAGTCATCAGAACATGTTTCCTTAAGCTAAAATGGTTTTGCTATTCAAAAACTTTCTTTATGAGATTATTTTTCAGAAAATAAGGCCAATTTCACTTTTTATTTATTTATAAATCAATTTTATATGCCTCTGGCTTGCATAAATACAACACTAAAAAATGTATTTCAGTCAAACATGTCCAACATTAAAAAAAAAAATCTTTAAATTAGCAAATTTAAAAAAAAAAAAGTCTAATTTTAAGAAAAAAATTTAGTAATCAAAACATATTTCCTTAAGCTAAAATAGTTTTGCTATTCAAAACCTTTATCAGATTATTTTTCAGAAAATTTGGCAAATTTCACTTTTTATTACCTTATAAATCAAAGTTTTTGCAGCGAATGAAACAGAAAATTTGATTTATTTCTTTAAATTTATTTGAATTTAAAGGTTATTTTACCAAATTAACTTTTAGGTTTTTGTTCAAAAGTCATCCAAGGAAAAACACTTCATAACTTGTTTAAAACTTACTTCTTTGGGTTTGTATAAAGATGTTAAATTATAAATATTTAAATCATTACTTTAGGCCATTTTGAAGGAATTTACTATGTGAAACTTTAAAAATTAACCCGTTGACGCCTATTAGGTAACAAGTTTAATTATCACATCAACAAACATATTATGTGTTATTAAGACATTTATTAGCATAATAAGGTTAATATCACACTTAGTAAGAATTATTAACATCTAAAGTGAGACTATTGTTTACAAAGATCATATTAATAAACTGCTTACAAGCTTAACAAATGTATTAATTCATCTAAAGTGTTACCTCCTATTCTGCTTACTTTAGTGTGACATTTCTTCAAAACAAAAACATCTTTTAGTTTTTTTTTCATCGCTACTGAAGTTTAGACATCAGTGGGTTAATATGCTAACAAAAAAACTCGTATTTACCCTTTTTTAATGTTTTGTTCAAATATTCTAATGTTGCATCTTCCATGAAAAGTTTCTTCCAAGCATGTCTTTATTTATTTCATTTTTCTTTTATTTATTTTAGTTTCATAGCACACAACAGTAAACTACATAATGTTCTACCTTTTGGTAAAATGAAACACAAAGAAGAAAACGTATTATCTCTGCTCCCATTAACTAAACCAATCAAACTATTTTAACCAAATGTTTCTCTTTATGATGCAACATAAATACATCAAATGGATGGAAAAAGCAACACAAGCTGACAAATAAAACAGAAACAACAAAAAATACATCAAATGCTTCACTTTTTCTTTTTTTGTAAGTAATATTTTTTTTGCTCATTTCTGGAGTATAAATATAGATTTTAAAGATTTTCTTTTCCCCACATTTCCATACAACAAACCAGATATGGAATAATCAACGAGTTTTATAGGAGTTATGATTTTTTTAATCTAATGACCGCTTCTGTTTGAGCTTTCTTTGTTTAAATGCAGTTGATATGCGATTTCGTCTATTTTTCATTTATAATAACTCCTATAAACATGATTGATTTGAATAGCTGTAATTTCAAATGAGAAATCTAATTCTAATCACCCCAAAACTGCAAAAACTGAATCCAAGAAAAGTTAGACGACTCTTGTTTTTGTCTTATTTTCTGTCTCCCAAGAAAAATAATTTTATTTTGATAAAACACAAGAGATTTTCTTAATATAAGAATTCCTGGTAAAAACATTTTTCTGACCCCTTTGGCAAATATTTTAAAGAAAATCCGTCAACACAGTCAGAATGTATGACTTCTTTTAAAGAGGTCTGTTTTTATAGTGTAAAAAATACGTTTGAGAATTGAGTGAGGCTTCAGTACTATCTGGTGAGCACCACATAGTATTTTTTTTCTCTGGTTACTATCTGGTGAGCACCAGTTACTATAAGGTGCGCATAAGTTACTATTTGGTGCGCATAAGTTACTATCTGGTGAGCATCAGACAGTATTTTTTTCTCTGCTTAATATCTGGTGAGCTCCAGTTACTATTTGGTGACCAGCAGACAGTCTTTTTTTCTCCAGTTACTATCTGGTGTGCATCAGTAATTTTAGGTGCACACCAGATACTATCTGGTGAGTACCAGACAGTATTTTTTTTCCTGTGATTACTATCTGGTGAGCAACAGTTACTATTTGGTGCACACCAGATAGTATCTGGTTAATATTTGTGCCATTGACAGCATCATTTAGTATTTGGTGCGCACCAGATATTTTTTTTCTGGGTATTCTCATGTGCGCACCAATATTCTAAATATTTAGAGATGGAAAAATGCTTATTGAATTGGAAAAAAAAAAAAAAAAAATTAAACTCCTTTCTAATGAGACTTAGTTTTTTAGGTAATTTTCACATTGACTTTAATCAATTATACTATTTTACTATTTCACTTATTTTAATGTTTTGAGTTTTTCTACCTTTGACTTCATATGAATAATGTGATTTGCTTTGATAAAGACGGATTTATTGGGTATTTCTGTGTATTCTTTACTCCATCTGTCCCAGTGGCTCATTGTTGCACATCAGCTGATGGCGAGTTTGGACCTCCACGATCGTTTGGTGTCTAATGTAGTGGAAGCCTCTAGCTGTCCCGCCACTATAGTGCCACCCCGACACTGTCAAAGGTGCAACATTTAGCCCCAGGCACTAATACTCAATGGCTGCTCGGTTCACAGGGGCCAGCACACCAGCAGGGTTGACTAATGCTCCACCAGGCCTCGCCACCTCCACGCCCCCCCTCTCCCCCCGGCGGGTGGAAGTCGTGCAGGAGCACTAACAGCGAGGAGGCGCGCCGTGTTCGCAGAGTCCCCAAGCTGCACGCCGGCCCCGGACGGAGGGTCTGGGGCAGCGGCGACTGCCACAGGAGCCCCCCTGACAGGACATGTGTGGTAATGGGCTGCGAGGTCCCAGCCCAGACCTGTCAGAGGAGCCCAGCAGGGGCGCGCACATATGCTTCAACTCCATCTGCCATAAAAATCAATGATTTTTTGGTTTATGCCGCCTGACAGCTCCAGCAGAATCCACATGATCATACTGTACGTCTACCCAGCATTTGCATCGAAGCGCTTCCATTATTTAAGACGACAAAACGACAGAGAGGATGATGGGAGCGGACGGCGAGCGCCGAGCTCAGATCCGGCGTTCACAGGTCCGGCTGGATGGGAGGTGAGAAACCGAGGTCAGGCTCTGACACGACTCCCTGACTTCTAATTTGGAGATTCTCATTTTCAGTTCAGGGCAAGAAATCGTACCTGTGAGAAGCCTCCAGGCAGAACGGGGAGGTGTGGAAGAATCTGTTTCTGTTCGCAGAGGCGCCGCCGCTGCTGCCTTCATTTCTTCTTCCTCCGTCAGCCAGGAGATGAAATGTTAGTGAGTTTAGTGAGATTTAAAATGATCAAATATACATAAAAATGGGATTTATCCCTCAAAAATGTTGAATCTTTCTTAAAAAAATAAATAAACTCCAAATATCATCCTCAGCTTTTAGAGGTTAAATGTTTGGATTTTGATGCTACAAAACCAAAGGATAAGAAATTGTGAATTTATTAAATTTAAAAACAAAATCATTAGATAAAAGACATTTTTACAAGAGATTTTTCTCTTTTTCTAAAAATAAATACATATATAACATCAAAAATATGGATTTTGTGTTTTTAGATAAATATTGATATTATAAAAAAAACAGGCCGACCTTTGACCTCAAAAATGGCTGCCATGTTGAATTTTTCAAAATAAAAGTCTATAGTGCAGAGGTGTGCAAACTTTTTGACTTGTGGGACCAGGACCAGACCCTTCTGGTGTCTCAGTAATCCTCCTCATAAGAGAACAAAATAATAATCTGGATTAAAACCAACATAGAACATTTTTTGGGGGTTTATTTCAAAACTGTGACTTCAGTTCTGTCTTTTTTTTTAGTTCTTTTTTAGTTTTTTTGTTCTCTTTTTAGTGCCAGTTGCACCAATAGTTGGATGTTTTTAAGGGAAACTTAGAGAAAGGCTGCGTTAGAATTACAAAAAACCTTTGTTGCTAAGGAAATCAAAAAATTTACTTTCGTCGATTCTTATAAAAATTACATCAACCTATTCGTCACTGCCAGGCGACCAAAAAATAAAATGGTTGCTATGGAGATAAAACCAATTGAAAAGCAGCCATTTCAAAAAAATTACTTTGAATTTGTCAGGTGCAGAAAGGTTATTCGCTCATTTTTTACTGAAATGTCATGAAAATGTAATACATGAAATTGTTGGCTCAAGCTGAACAAAATGATATGAAATGCGATATGACTATATTGAGAATGTGGGTGTGAGTAACAAACAACCTCCGTTGCCAAGGAAATCGAAAAATTTACTTTTTCTGATTCCTTTAAAAATTCCATCGATGTGTTCGTCACCTCCAGGCGACCAAAAAATAAAATGGTTGCTATGGAGATAAAACCAACAGAAAAGCAGCCATTTTGAAAAAAAAATTTGGCATTTTTACGTGCAGTTATTACTAGAGTGGTGGGGGCAGAAAGGTAGAGTGGAAAGGGGGCACAGCTTTAACTTCTTCTGATTTCTTTAATAAAACCATAAAATGTTACGTTTAATGAATCTTTCCTGTAAGGAGAAACTCAAGAACTACAGCATCAGATTCAAAGACAGAAGATCAATTCTCTGCCGTAAACATAATTGGTCTGGTTGCTTCAGATGGAATTAAAATTTCCTTTCCGCTTGTTTTCTTCTTGCGGTCCAGCACTTATCACCTCGGCGCATGTCGAGAGGTTTGGTTTGTCCCTCCCCGGGTCTGGGAAGACCCTCCTCCTCCGCAGGGTTCACTGATGCAAGGAGACGACTTTTCCCCAGAACCTCCAGGATGAGACGCCGTGCAGAAGCACACACTCCCAAACTCACACTCAGCGAGTCCCTCGACACCCCCCCATCCACCATCCACCCCAAACTCCTTGTACTCCCCATCTCCCCCACCTCCGCCTCCTCCGAGGAGCGCAGCGGCATTGAGCAGGAACTTGAAACCATGCTTGTATTGTCAGAGGACTTGCCGGCACTTACCTCCACTTGAACATTTAGTGCTGTCTTGCTGGGTCTGGACAGAGAATAGCACTATAGGGTCACTGATGAATTCCTCTTTCAGGACAGGCCATAAACACACTGCTTTGTAAGGATTATCTCTGCAATCTGTGTCAGACCAGCAGAGATTTTTATTCCTAAACCGGGCGGCTTCACTTATTACGAGTCGTATGGAGAGGAAATCGACTCACCCGATTTGAGGATGCATGATTCTTGAGTTGTAACTCCGTTTGTGCAGACGTACAAAAATAACAAAATTAAAAAAAATGCAAAATAGGATTTACACATGAACAGATTTAAATTACAACTACTTAAAACTAAATTATACGACGGAGTATTATGGCCACCAAAGGAATAAATAAATAAATAAATAATAACTATTACTAGTTTTCTCTTGTAAAATTACGGCTTTAAATCTCGTAAATTCTTTCATTTTTGAAAGTTTTTTCTTGTAAATTTACCAAAAGTCTCTTGCTATGCACACATAAAACCATAATTACACACAAATCAGATGTCAGACTCTTTTCACATCTCAGAGATTCACGTGTAAATGATGCATTTAAGTGCTGCTAGAATGCTGGGTCATCAGAGTTTTCTTCTCAGATGTTTTGAACTTAGATTGTGACAAATATCTGGTGAAAACTTGACATTTTCCCACTTTCTTAAACAGATATCCCCGATAGTTAATATAAGGCTGATGACATTTGCACATATTTACATGAACCAGCACAGAAAGTAATGAAAATTCATCCTGACCTCACGTGCAGCCAAGATCTCCATTCCTGCATCGCCGGCACGTTTGGATGTTGGCCTTACGTATTTAAAATTCAACTTAAAGTTAAAGTCCTATTAGCTGTCACGCTCCTGAATGTGTAAACCTGTTCTCTGCATTTGATCCATCCTCTGGTGGTGCGTTCAGGAACCATCTAACCGTAACCCCGTCCTCTGGGTCTGTGCGACCAAGAAGAAGTTCAGTACTGGCTACACGTTTTTTGAAAATGGCGTGCCAATAGTCACTTCCTTAATATAATCTAAATATGCGTCTTTAAAACCCAGAGAGCGGACAGAGTCGGTCCGCCCTGCGTCCCGCTCCGCTCCCTGGATGTGGAGAAGGACTTGGCGCTTTCTGCTCCAGCTGTATAAGGGGATGGTGGCGCTGCGGCGAGGGAGCGATGAGTCGATCGGCTCCACACCCGGATCTCTGGACAAGCAGGCAGTCGAAGAGACGGCATCTCCACTCCCAGAGAGCGGAGCGGGATGAGAAGCTGATCGACTGTCTGACCTCTGGGTGTCGAGGAGGAGCTCATAGAGAGAAACTTTGAGCGTTTTAAAAACACATATTTAGACTTTTTATTTTGATTATCGGGCATATCTCTTTAAGAAAATTTAGTTTAAAGTTTAAAGCGGCTGATAAAAAAGAAAATAAAAGAATCTCACATCAGATTTGTGCGTAAATGTGGTTTTTTGTGTGCCTAACAAGAAATTTGTGCGTTATTAGTTTCAAGCTGTTGTAATTTTAAGTTGTGCATGTGTAAATTGTATTTTGCACTTTATTAAATGTCATCATTTTTGCATTGCATGAGTTACAAATCAAGAATTACGTTTTAAGTTGGTTTTTCTTACCTTTAATCTTTGGTTCATTTTAAACACATACATTTCCAAAGTATTAGCGTTTTTTCCAGTTTTTTTTTTTT
>NC_050522.1:25857102-25867127 GCF_002922805.2 Oryzias melastigma
GACGAGCAGTCTTAAGACTAATGTAAATCCTTAAATAAATAAATAAACTACACAAGTACAAACCTAAAGTTACGCACCACTCAAGTATTCTGCACACACAGATTGGGGTGAGTTTATTTTCTCTCCACAGAGTCAACAGTTGTTGCTTCGTATTCTCCAAACTGTCTACATATGGATGTGTGTGTAAAGGCCTGACCTCTGAACTCAGTTGTGATTTTACAGACTTTAAATTTCAACATTTCTGACTGTGTTAATAGGATTCATTGATTTAATCATTTGTCGTTCTCGTTTTTTTTCTAACTTCAGAAAAAGACTTCCTGCTATTGCTGTTTAAATACACTTCATTTAAAGGTGTGAAGAATTGTTGCTCCAACCTCAGTGGAAACTATCAAACCAGTCGAGTCATAATTTGTATTTTTCATTAATTTGTGTCTCAAAAATGATCATAAAAATCCTCCATCTGTCGCAGGAACAGCAGCGCTTCCCTCAAATGGACCCTGACAGCATCTAAATCCTGAATAGCTCACGATTTACGTCTCCTTTTATTTTACATGCAGCTTATCATTCACACTTGATCTGTGAGAAAAAGTCTGAAGCTGTCAAAGTCAATTAAAAAGTATTCATGCTATGCTTTTTGTAATCTTTAATTAAAATGTCACTTCGTTTTTAAAAGTTGATTAAATGCTGGCAGCAAAGTGTGAAAATGTGCAACTAAACAAGAAATAAACACCCTGAGGAGCGTTTTAACTCACTGTGCTGCAATAATGTGGATTTTAATTGGGAAAGTGGTGTCTAATGTATAACACTGATGAGTGTTGACCCTGAAAAAACAGCTTTTAAAAATAATTACAAAAAGATTTTGTCATGAAATCAAGAAAAAAAAGTGGCAACAAAGAAAGTCTGGACCAAATCCATTTAGATTCAAGGAGTTTGTTATTCTGTTGTAGACGTTAGAATGTATTTATGAAAATTCACTTTATGGTCTGACCTGAACGCCACACGCTAAAATACTTGGTTTACAGAAGCAAAACTTGAGCAGAAACTGTTGTGTGTTTGAAACAGCTGTCATGTTATGCGCTCAGATTCAACATCGGAGTGTCAGCGCGTTTTAATAAAAAGGTGTTGACGCGCCCCTCCCCTGAGGCTCACCTGTGGGGGCTCCTGAGGCGTGCATCCAGACGTGCGTTCATTAATGTTTGTGCGTTTTTTGAGGCACGTGAGGTTAAATGTGTGTGTTCTCCGTCCTAAAGACATGAGAGGCTTGTCGTTTTAGTCATAGCTGCACTTCAACTAGGAGAGACAAACTGAGGGGAAAAAAACTAGGGATGTCCCGATCAGGTTTTTTTTGGGGGCCCGATCCGATTCCGAGTGATTAGGTTAGGTGTTTAGGTTATTTATACTTCTTCTGTGGTTTTAATGTGGTTCTTTTGCGAGAAATCTGTAAAAATCTCATGTTAAAGGCCTCAACTTTTCTCTCTTTTTCCACATATATTCATGTAAAACCAATTTTCACACAGTGGCTGTAATAATGGCACCTGTTGAGCAGCATAAACCACAACAGACCAAAACCACTAAATATCACACTCCAAACTCCACTATGGCCAAGACCGAAGAGCTATCACATGACACCAGAATCTAAACTAAAACTGTTGACTCCGGATGTGCAGTGGGCCCTTCTCGCGGATATCCTCAATTGCGGCTTCCACCAGGGGTCCCCCGTCTCGGGGAGGACCCCCTGACGGGCTGCCTTAGCTAGCGCTTAGCATCTGATTTAAAACTGGTGCAGACCAGAGGAATCCGACTGTTTATTAAAACAAAGCATGGCGAGGGCCCGCAGTGGGTGCTGTCTATGGTGCTGACACATGTTTTCTGCCCAGTGATCTGAAATTCAATGACCTCCGGGTTTATGTGTTCTTTGAATGGTGTATTTATAGTTCCTCTGAGGTTTTGACGTGGTTCATATGTGATACATCTGTAACATTCTAACGTAAAAGACCTCAACTTTTCTCTCTTTTTCCACATGTATAAACATAAGACCAATTTCCATCCTTCCAATACAGTATAGTGGCTGTAATAATTGCACCTGTTGAGCAGCATACGCCACAACTGACCATAACCTCTAAATATCACACTCCAAACTCCACTATGGCCAGAAGACCGAAGAGCTATCGCAGGACACCAGAATCTAAACTGTTGACTCTGGACGCACACTGGTCCCTTCTCGAGGATCTCCCATTTTGGTGGAGGTCCTCCCTGGTGGGCAGCCTCGGCTAGCGTCTAGCATCTGACTTCAAACTGGTGCAGATCAGGGGAATCCAACTGTTCATTAAAACTAAGCATGGCGAGGGCCCGCGGCGTGTGCTGTCCATGGTGCTGATGCCACATGATTTCTGGCCAGTGCTATGAATGTCCAAGTGAAGAAGTGAGGATTTTTTTTTTCAAAACTACAATTTTAGGGGAAAAATAAATTTTTCATGCATGAAGCACGAACAAACAAAAAAAGGTTTTGCGTTTCAATATGTGGAGTGAAACTGTGGAACAGAACCAGTAAATGCTTGAAACAATGTCCAAACATAAAAGAGCTTGAGTATAAATACAGAAATATAATTGATAAATATGTACAAATACAAAACAAAACAGAATATTAGCATTTGTAAATATGTATGATTATAAAATGAGATTGTGTTATTCATGTGAGTGTTTGTGGGAAAAAAACGACTTGCACGTGTTTACATGTGTAGTTGTAATATTATGAACTTTTAGCTAGGGCACTTAACTTTAACTTTGTGTGTACTGGGCTGAGGAATATATTGATACAATCTACAAGGGTGAGAATTCAGATGATTTTTTTCTTCTTCTCACTCCCTTTGAGACTTTTTTGTGTCTATGATTTTCTTATTTGTTGCTCTACATACTTTTTTTATTCAAATGTCTGAAATAAATGCTTCGATCTGAACTGAACTGACCCGAAGAAATTCCATGACAGGCATGTTTACGTGTTCTTAGTGTGGTTTATTCATACTTTATCTGTGTTTTTAAAATGGTTCATTCATGATACAGATGTGAAAATTTAGCGTAAAATACAAAACTTTTCTCACTTTTCTTTCATGCAATATAGTGGCTGTATGACACTGGCTTCACCTGTAATAATGGCACCTGTTTGAACAGTATAAAACACGCCTGACCATAAATCACACTTCAAACCCCACTAAAGCCAAGACCGAAGAGCTATCACATGACACCAGAATCTATACTGTAGACCATCACTAGGCTGGGACGACTGAATTTACGAGTGTTAAGAAATCAACTGTTGGTGCAATTAATAGGAAATGGAAGACATATGAGGCCACTAGCTGTGTTTTTATCACAAATATGCGCAAAACTTTGTAGAAATTTTAGAAATGTCGAAAAAACACTATATTTCACAATGACAGTTTCCTTTAAATCAAATGCAAATAAGCACAAACCAACTCTTGCAATAAGTCGTTCAAAGACGGATTAAAACAAATACTTTAATTTACAGCAGATTTATTCACATTTCTGTCACAGCATTCATCATCATCCATCAAAGGAGACGTCGGCGTCTTATTCAGGCCACTAAGCGGCGAGCTACGTCAGAGCGGCTACGGATGAAGAGATTTTGGGAAATTTCGATTTTTTTTTACAGAGAAGCTGTAAAAACTCCACATGAAACGCTCAACTTTTGATGGACCTCTTGTGGTGTCCGGTTGTTGGTCACATGACTCATTTAATTTGAAAAAAGTGTTTCTACTGCAGTTTTCCCAAATACATAGATTTTGATATGCCTCAAAAACCACCTCCTCCTAGAGCAAAAAAGTTCAAGTTTTTAGAAGATTGTTGAGTTTTCATTAGGCTTGCGTGATTTCATAGTCAATGGAAACACAGCTAATAATAACCTCCCTTCATCTGGGGCCTCACCCAAAATCTCTCCTTGTTGGGGCCACAAGATCGGTGAGCAAAAGTCCAGGAACCACATGCGGTACCTAGTGAGGGACTTTCACAGAACTGGAACCAAAAAATGAAACCTACCATCAGTAACCCAATATATTCAAACGCCACAGTGCCAGACGTGCCCTCCCGCTTAAACCAGGACATGACCAGGCCCGTCTGAAGTTTGTCGGCTAATCCAGAAGAGGATTAGGAGAATTTTGGAATAAAGAATACTTCAATTTCTTAAAATATGCCTTCCATCATGAGGAAAATGTTATAAGAACATGTTAAAGACACCTTTTTTACTGGTGCGGTTTGAAGGTAAACATACATAGATGTGTGTACATTTTAAAACTAATTTATCTTAAATGTGTAATTCTAGTCATGTTTTCAAATGATTTATGGTTTGGAAATAAGAATGTTTGGACTGTTGTAGAAAACAAGTAAACACGTGACATATTTGGAGTAAAAAAGTGTATAAATAAGCACTTTTTGAGCATTACAGGCAAACATACAAGACAAAATATTACCTATTACCAAACCAGTTGACCAGAATTTCCGTGTTTTTAGCTCAACTCGATGTTTTTTCATCTTAAAAGGAACAGACTTATTTTAAGAAAGCTCTAGTCACTTCAAAAACACAAAATATATTTAAGAATGTTCTAGCTTCTAATTTCAGTACATTTTTATACTTAACATAGGCCAAAACTAACGACATTACATTTTAAGACAAAAATTCTTAAAATGTAATTTTCTTCTATGAATAAGTAAATAATTGCAATAAATGAAATTATTAAAGGGAAAAATTCTTTTAAATTTTTTTAGTTATATATTTTTATTTTTCATTAATATTTTGTAATATAAAAAGTGAAAATGTAGTTATTTAATTTTCTTTTTTTATTTTTTTATATATAAAAAATAAAAATAAATGTAAAAAAAAGAAAAAAAGGAAAAATTCTTATCTCTAAGACATGTTTTTTTAAACTGAGATTTTAAAACTTTTCTTTATTATTATTTTTAATTATTTTTTTAATATAAAAAAGGAAAATGTATTTCTTTTATTTTAATTTTTTCATGTTTCTTTAATATAAAAAATAAAGAAAAAAAAGGAACAATTCTTGTCACTAAGACGTATTTTCTTAAACTGGGATTTTAAAACTTTCTTGAAGAGATTATTCTTCTTGTATGACAGAAAGTACGATCATTTCCTTAAAACGAGTCACTTTTCACTTTCCTAAGATTCAGGTTTTGCAGTGTAAATACTTTTCTGTTAAATGCAAAAACTTGTTTTAAGGCAATAAAATATTGAACATATTGTTGAGTCTTTTAAAAAAAGTGTCTTTCTAGGTGATATTTAATACTAGTTTTCACTCGTAGTGTGCACATAACTTTCACTACTTCAATGTTTATCTCTAGTTTCTCTTTAATTGGCCTAAAAGAGGAAAGTTGGACATTTGAAGCGCTTAAAATTGTTTTTTTTTTTGGTGAAAAAGTATGAACACATCTCTATGGGTATAAATGTAAACACACTAAAGATGGGAAACTTTTTTTAACACAATATGTTTATTTTAGGACACAATATTTCCAACTATCAGAGCTGAAACATGTTTTATCTTTTCTTAAGATTTATTTTGTCTAAAAAGAGCAAGACATCAGAATTTCTTTAAGAAGTATTATCAAAGCTAAATCTTATAGTTCTTATATCCACTGATAACACAGTAAAATGTTCTGATATTCTATATTTTTTCTATATAGGCCATTTTTTCAGTGAAAATCCTCTGAAATCTTTACAAACCATGAAGGAGGTTTCTCTTTCCTGGACAAATGTGTAATAACCACGAGGTTATCCGGCGTGATCCGTGTCTCGCTCCCCAGGTGTCGCCCGCCGCTCGGGTCCCCAGCAGCTCCTATATTACAGCAGAAGGCAGGGGAGAGCCGCCGGCCCGCAAAGTTCAATATAAACGAACAGTGGGATCTCCCGGGGACCTGGCAAGGAAAAGCTTAGCAAAGTTAAACCCTCACCAGCCGTCCCCGGCAGCCCATGCCAACACCACGACGCACGCCGCTCAAGCGTGCGGCCGCAGCACCTGCACCAGCCTCCAGCATGTCACCTCTGCAAGGTGTGCAACATTTATACCTTCAGGTCGGACACGAGCGCTTTCTGCAGCCTCAAGACGGAGATCTGAGGGGAAAGAAAGCTGCAGGAATGGAGTTTATGCAGAAGGATGTGATCAGAATTCAACAAATACAGCAAAAAATGACATTTACAAATAAATATCATGATTTTTTATGGATTTTTCAACAGAAAACACTTAAATAAATAAGAGATAGGATCATTTCAATTAAAAAAATGAACAAAACATTTCAGATTTTACATCATTTTTAGAGAAAATCTTTTCCATCCCAGCACATCCCATAATGCACTTGGAGTTTATTTTATTAAGTACACTTGTACTACAATTAATTACTACTTTTTGCTCGAGGATGATGGGAAATGTGACGCAGGAAAGATAAATAAAACTTTTACTTCTTAAAAATCGGAGGCAAATTTTACAGCAAAAACACAAAATCTGACAAAGTATTTTGGTGTAATTAAGTTTAAATATCGTATTACACTTAATATGAAACTGAACAAAAATACTGATAACTTTAGGGAAATTTGGCGCCTTATTTTAGCTAATATCTGGAATAAAACCAGTTTTTAATTTTACTTTACATCTTTAGACAGAAGTTTAATTAGTGATTGTGAAGTTTCTGGAAAAAAATTGAAAGTTTTATCATTTAGGACATTTATATTATATATGTGTAATTCTAGTCTTATTTTGAGACGATTATAATCTTGAAATAAAGACAGTTGAACAATTCTAGCTGTTTAAATAGGGTATATTTGAGAGAAAGTATATATTAAGTAAATAAATGTACCAACTTTAAAGATTTAAAGCTTTCTTTTAATCAATAAACACAAATTTATAGACTTAATATTTTCAATTATCAGAGAAAAATACCTAAATCTTAGAGTTTTAGCTTATTTAGGGATTTATTTTTGTTTTAAAAGAACAGAAAATCAAACCTTATTTGGACAAAATCACCAAAATAAAAACTACTAGTTGGAGATTGTTTTCACTAAAAAAACATCTTGTTTTCTGTGTTTTTTTGTTTTGAGGACATTTTATCCACAAGGAGTTAACTGCCTGACAAAAATCCACTTAAAGTACCTTTGCTCTTCCTGCATTTTATAATACACAGAAACTGAATCCAGTAAGCTAAAATATATATTCTGAGTTACAGTAAATGAAAAAAATAAGCTTTTTTATTATATATATTTTGAAAATTTACACACAAACGGCATCAAAAGTTTCATTTCAACTCAATGCAGCACATTTTCTTCGGCTCATGTCCTGAATTTTGAAATAATTTCAATTTACAAACCAAAAATAAGGATTACCAGCAGCTATTTCCTTTCTTTGAGATGCTCTTTTGCTCATGTTCTGATATCTGGGTCACTGTTGCTCTCACATGTGGAGATACATATGTAAATAAATAGATTTATATCGACCGAACGTCCAAATGGAACAATCAAAATGTGGATTTAACCCCTTCATGCCTGAATTCATCCTCGATTCTATTAAAAAACATTTTCTTAAATGTTTTTTTTCTGTTAACGGTGATGCGAATTTATTTTAGAAAAGAAAAAGACCAAACTAAAATGAATCAGGTGAATGAATTTCAGGTGATGATCAGGCTGACGAAAATCCAGACAAACTAAATTCTAATGATGTTATGAAATCTTGATTTTACTTGATTTATTTCTCTCCGAAACGCCTCCAGATCTGTTTTCTCCGAAGGAAACAGAAATGTAACGTCTACGACTGAATGGACGTTTGTAAAGGAAGCCCAGCGGCTGCTGGCGGCCTCCTCCCTGCACGCCCTCAGCCTTTGCCTCGCAGGGTTCAGACGGCCGTGGAGGCAATAATGATCCAACAGATGGGTTTATTAGAGGGCGGTTAAGGCAGCCGGTGGGTGGTGCGCTCCCACCAAACCGAGGGGAGGAGTCTGAAAGAAGAGGCTGACGGGGATCCGGCCTTCCTCGGGTCGGCGATGATCTAATGGGCAGAGTTTCCTCCTTTTGGTGTCACACCCACACATATGCCCCGCTTATGTAATCAGGGTCCGGGTGCCTGTCCCCTGAAGCGGGCGCCTTTGACATGTAAATACAGGCGGCTTTGTGCGCTACCTGCACGTTAAAGCTTGTTTAAGATGTCATCTGTCTGATTAGCGGCGGTGGTGGCGTGCTTTGTGGAGCTGAAGGAGCTCCAGGACAGAATATGGGGAGCATCAGGGGAACTCACTACTGTCTCTGTGCAACATTTGTTAGCGTTTTCTGCCCATTAAGACTCAATGGAGACGAATTAGATCATAAACCTGTGAGAGTGCGACGTGGACATGAATGACTCCATTAACAAAAGTCACGATGAACGCTTTAGTTTTTACGTGATGGTCACTGCAAGAAGAGTTTGTCTAAAAATAAACAAAATAACACAATTACCTGTCTACATATCAAGTCATACGCTATAGACTCCAGTGAGCACCCAGTAGGCCGGCTTGCTACACTAGGTAGCCGCCTAGTGGACAGTGTAGCGAGCTAGCAAGGGGCTAGCAGAACAATCTCGCTATACTGTCCACTAAGGACTGGCTAGAGTAGCAAGCCGACCAACTGAGTCCCCACATAAGCCAAATACATAGCCAGCTAGCTCTCATGGCCTTTCCTAGCTTGCTAAGCTGTCCACTAAGTGGCTGGCTAGCATAGCAAGCCAGGCTACTGAGTGTCCACTAAAGCCAATAGCGTTGCAAGCGAGTTCTCCCGGCCCACTGAGTGCCCATTGATGCCAACAACGTAGCAGGCTAGCTCTCTTGGCCTTTCCTAGCTTGCTAAGCTGTCTATAGGTAGCTAGCAGGCCTACTGAACTTTCACTGAAGCCAATAGCGTATCTAGCTAGCTCTTCTTGGCTAGCTAGCTCTAGCTGGCCCATCCTAGCTTGCTAAACTGTCCACTAGGCAGCTAGATAGCAGCCGGCTATCGTTCACCAGGCGACTAGCTAGCAAGCAAGCTAACCTACTGACTGCCCACATGAGCCAATAGCGTAGGGAGCTAGGTCTGCCAATCCTCGCTAACTCACTACACTGTCCACCAGGCGGCTGGCTAGCTAGTGTCTACCAAGCGGCTAACTAGCATGGCGAGCCGACCTGCTGAGTGCACACATGAACCAATAATGTCACCAGGAGTCTCACACAAGCGTCTAAAAGGAAAAGCTAATGAAGCTGTCAGATAGAACGCCAAAAAAAATTATTTTTTGCTCATTTAAAGCAAGTGTTTGTGTTTTTTGAGTTTCTTTTAACCTAATTGAGGTTTATTTTGAAAAACAAACTAGTGCTGGGAATAATTTTCAGAATCGATTCATTTCTGATTTTTTTTTCTTTTCAATTCAATTTTGAGTTCACACATTGATACACATGTTTGGAAATACATCAATAATCTACTGTGTGTTTTGAATATATTTATATTAATCTGATACAGTTCACATAATGTAAAATGTGAAGATGTAAAATTAGTGAAATAATAATGATATTGTTGATATCATCCAGAGTTACATGGATTCTCAAACGGAGAAGCTCCAACAATTGTTCTGCTTCTCCTGGAGGACGTTTCAGTTTGGCCACTAGGTGGTGATCACGTTATAGCATTACATCTTATTCCAGAAGAAGAAGAAAGAATGAGCAAAAAAACTGTTTTAGACCACAAATAGTTACTTTGAAAAATATTTCTTTAAAAGATTTTGAAAAATTCATGTAAAGATGTTAGTTTAGGTCGACTGAGCGTTAGCATTAGCCGTCCTATGGGAAATTCCATATACGTTAGCATCAAGCTAGCAGACTTAAGCTTTACGTGTGGGATTGATTTATATTTTTATGAGTCGATAGTGAGCAATGAACAGTAAAACGCATTTAAAACCTAAAAAAGTAGAATTTTCATGGTTAATACTGTAACTTTTTAACATAATTCTGAATAATAAAAA
>NC_050522.1:25868091-25871343 GCF_002922805.2 Oryzias melastigma
CCGGCCTCCACCTCGCCAGCGCCCACGCCGCCATCGTCTCAGGCACGCTCAGGCCCCCGGAGCCGCACGGAGAGGACACTTCCTGGACCTGAGATGTAAACAAACTTAAGGAACGAGAAGCTCCGCCTCCAGCGTCTCCTGACAAAGGAGGACGCCGCAGCCCCTCACGCTCGCCGCTCCTCTCTGCGTTCCTGACACGGCCGTTTGCACGGAGCACCAATTGGCATGACAGTGTGACCCCCAACCTGTTTCCCCCCTCACCCCATCCTCCGCCCCCCACCTCTCTCTCAGTGACAATATCCTGGTAATGGCGGCCTTTGTTTTTCTTGGCGGCGCCGCCTGGATTTGTCAGGACGCATTTCCTGCCCGCAGACTGAGGGGGCTGCTGCTGCGCGGCAATCTGGGCTCACTTCTCAGGCAGCTAAACCCTTTGACACTGTGCTTTTTAATTAAAATTACATTATGATTAATCAGGCAGAAGTGGGGGGGTCGCACACCCTCCTCCCCCTCCTCCTCCTCGCCGCCTCTCAGTTTCCAGGCAGGTTTGATTACAACCTGTGACGGACGCTGCTCACTGCCAAGCTGCTAAAGATGTGCTGGCAGATGCAGCCGACTGGCCAGCCTGGCGAGCCCCGGGGTTGCAGGCGGCGCGGGAGAGTGGGAGAGAGTGACGGAGGAATGGAGGGAGGCAGGAGAAAAGGAGAAGGTAGAAGAAGAGATGAAGGAAAGAGAAATCACAATACGGCTGACGAAGGCTGTGATGAAGGTGTGGAGATCTGGAACCGAGACGAGAGCGTTCCAGTCTTCAGGACATCCGACTGTTCCAAAGATTCAGACTTCATATTTAGAAGAAGAAGAATTTTCTCAAAATCAGATTTTTTTTGTCTAGGATCTAAAAAAAGGACATTATTATTAAAAAGAATCAAAATCGTTTTGCTCCAGACTCTTAATCATTGACATATATAGAGATGGACAAACCATCTGTGATGTCACATGAGTTCATTTTTATGACAAAAACTAAGTTTGTTTTTGGTGAAATTTCATAAACATAAAAGGAAATGTTAGAACTCCAAACCTAATTTTCAGAACTTTTTGAACGAAACAATGAAATATGGTAAATCATCAAACATGTTAAAACAACAATTCAATTTCAACAAAAACATTTTGATGAGTTTAATTTTTTAAATTAAACTCTGCAGCTCATTATGTTTTATGTGATGTTTATATAGTATACATTAATACAAATGTGTCAAAGTCGAGGCTAGCTGTTTTGGCTAACCTAAATTTTTTCATCTTTTTTTAGGTTAATTTGTCCTTTAGCTAATATTTTAGCTGGATATCAGCTTCAGTGTTTTTAAGTATCAATTTCAGCATCTTCAGCTGCCAAATTCTAAAAAAATTAAATGTACAGTTTTGTGTCTGATTACATATTGATTATTCACAGATAATAAGTCGTTGGCAAATACTCGAACAAAAAAATAAATAATAATTGCAATAATTTTTTTTACAGGTTTGCGTATAATTAGTTACATTTTTTTAATTGTTTCCTGGCCCTATATTTAATGATTATGTATGTGTGCAAAAAAGACAGTTTAGCGTCTTACTTTAATTTTCCATTTAACTCCCCGACCACTAGGTGGCAGCACAGCACACAGCGCACCAGAACGAGATCTCACAGGAACCAGCTTGAACCGGATGTGAACTCGTGAGCCTCACAGTTGTTGTTATTGCATAGCCAAATGAAACGTGTCCAACTCAGTTTTAACCATAGACAGTATAGAGAGAACTGGACCGATCCCCCGCCCTCATGTTCCAAACAGGAAGTGGTCCCAGGAAGACAAAATCCCACAGAGTTCTATTGAAAACTTAAACAGCCTTTACTCAGTCTTTCTATTAGTCAGAATGACCATTCTAGCTCTGGTTTCTCCTTTTAACATGTTCTTACTAAAACTAATTTTTTCATCATGATTTATTTATTTATGTGGGAATCAGAAGTTGTAGTTTTTGAGCAACGTTAGCATGGCAAGCTAGCAAAAAATGGCGTTCCTTCAATGCTCCGAATATTGTGAAACTTCAGCACAGGAATCCCTGACTTAAGCAGAACGGAATGATATAACATACAATATGACAATATTAAGAATGTGGGCGTTGCTAACAAAAACTTCCGTTGCTAAGGAAATCCAAAAATGTACTTTTACCAATTCTTCTAAAAGTGGCATCGATCTGTTCGTCACTCCCAGGCGATCAAAAAATTTAACGGTTGCTATGGAGATAAAACCAACATAAAAGCCGCCATTTTGAAAAAAGGATTCTACTTGGCAGGAGTGGGTCGTCTGTGGGTTTTGTCACTTCCTGCTTTAATTATGCTAGTTTTTTTGTCACTATTAGCAAAATGAACAACAAGTTGATTAATACTAACTCAAGAAACACAGACTAAGGAAATATTATTGGGGTAATTGTAAGAAATTCATATTTTTGCTTATTTTTACCTCTTTAGTGAAACTCAATGCTTCTAAATTGTGATTTCTTGTTGAGTAGAACAACTTGCTGCTCTTCACTGCTCTGTGATGGTGATTCTCTTGTTCAGAGGAGTCTTCTTTTCCTAGAAAACCTCTGCAGTGTAGAGACGAGCCTGCAGGCGGACTGACAGGAAGGCAGCTGGGACGTCTGTATCGATCCGGAGACGAGCGGCGTCCTCCCAGAGCAGAGGAGACGAGGAAACACGAGGCAGGACCTCGCCGTTACAAGCCGCGCTTCCCTCCATTCAGACCCACGGTACGACAGGTGTGGAGGAACAGAGGGATGTTTGCTCGCTCAGGCAGAAACATGTCACGGGTGTGTTGAGCCGGTCGGGAGAAGACTCGGCCGATAAAGACCATGTCAGAGACAGAACACAACAGGCACTTTGTGACACGGGATTAAACGGGGAAACGGAGACGCCTGACAAACGACGAGGAAACTTCTGAAACATTTACAACAATACACTGTAAAAACAAGAGAATGTGTAAATTGGTATTATAGATACAAGAGAAAACACATTTAGATCAACTTTTCATCTAGATCAATTATAATCTCTGATAGTCATTTCTTACGTTAAACAGACCCCACAGTAAACGTAAAAAACAAGAATAAGTTCTCAAAAATCTCTTTTTTGGGTTTGTTGTACCTCATATTTTTTTATTTTTCAATTTGGAATGTTGTGCTTTTTTACCTTTTACATTTAACCTTTTTCTTGACTTTACAGTGTATCTA
>NC_050522.1:25871437-25881054 GCF_002922805.2 Oryzias melastigma
AAACACATTTAGATCAACTTTTCATCTAGATCAATTATAATTTCTGATAGTCATTTCTTACGTTAAACAGACCCCACAGTAAACGTAAAAAACAAGAATATGTTCTCAAAAATCTCTTTTTTGGGTTTGTTGTACCTCATATTTTTTTATTTTTCCATTTGGAATGTTGTGCTTTTTTACCTTTTACATTTAACCTTTTTCTTGACTTTACAGTGTATCTATGAGGGATTTTTTTTAACATACATGTAGTTTTTTTTTTACTTTATGTAGTATTTTTATATTGTGTTTGACTTTACATAATATTCTTAATTTTATTTTTACATTTACATTGTATATATAATATTTTTAAAACGTTTTAGTTACTTTGTAGCTATTTTTTTCTTCAACCTTTAACTTTAATACTTTTTTAATTTTACATATAGTATCTTTAAGGGTTTTCTATTTATATTTTACTTCTTGCTAAGGTTTTTTTCTTTTCACTTGGTATTTTTAAGTTTTTTGTGCTTTGGTTTCAAGTAACTAAAGCCGGAAATCTATTAAAAAATTAACAAATTAATCTCAAACTGTAAAAAATTAATCGCTACAATTTTTTTTTTTTAGTCTCAGTATTTGCTGACCACTAATTACCTGCAAATAATCCTAATAAGAAATCACAAACAAAACTCTACATTTAGAAACATTTATTTTGAATTAATTTTGTCAATCAATTACAAAAAAAAATCTGATTTTACTTCTGTGTTGTGATTAATCACGATTAATCGCAGTGTTTTACCAGGTAACATGTATATGTGTAATATAACACCGGATCAAATAATCTGCTTTTTGTGAAAAAGGATCTAAACCACAAAGATAGCAAAAGTAAAGTACTAAAAACTGATTGAATATTTATTTCTTTTGTAAGTGACCGTGGTATAAGCGGAATAATTAATTATTAATGAATTAATGATTAATTCTGTTTGATCAATCGCGTGCGTTAACGCGTTAACGTTCACAACCCTACAAGAAACATCTGCCTGACTTAGGGTGTGTGAGAAATCATCGGATCCAGATCAAGTCCTGATCCTTGGTCTGTATTCAGACTGCCATGTCCTTTCCTGTTTGAACCAAAGCTTGTAAACAAAACCATGTGACCAAAGATCTCTTCAGCCATTGGCCAGGAATCATGAGGGCGGGGCAAAGCAAAAATAAGGGAAGTCTTGTGTTTTTCAAACCTTTTTGGGATAGTTCGCGGATTCAAACTTCATATTTTGCTGATCAGTTTTGAACGTCTGTATCAGCATCAGTTTCTACTGCTGCTTTGGGGCGATAGAGTCATGCAGGACGGTTACCGAGGAGACGGCGGATAAGACGGGACGCTGATAAGTGTTTATAACGCATAGCTAGTCAGGAAAACGGTGAGGGAGCGATGTGTATCACATTAAAAGTTAAGCTTTCACTCATCCAACCACATTTCAGTGAGATGCTACATCACATGACCTCCAGCTGAGGCTGTTTTGTTGTTCCACTCCGAGCATGGAGTCTATTCAGACAGAGGAATCTCTGAGGAAACTGTAGCTCAGTCCGATTGGAAACGGGCTGAGACCGCCTCTAAAGACGGGTCAGAGAGCGGTTCCTGGTTCACAAACCAAGAGTCTAAATAAACTCTTAGGAATCAAGAACGTTTTATCTGAATTATTACAGAATCTTCTAGACTGTATGATCTAAAAAGTCCTTGAAGTTGATTATGGTGTAGAAATAAGGATGCTGTGGCTCTTAAAGTATGATATGATGGGGCAGAAATGTGCTTATTTTTTTGAGTAAAACAGTTATTTTTGACAAAATATTTCCAATTAGCAGAGCATTTGACCTAAATACAAGTGTTTATATTTTCAAGGCTATATCATGTCTTATTTAAAAAGCAAGACTTCACGATTAACCTTTTAATCACTGCTCATTTTGATTATATTAAATTGTAATTGTATTTTAATTCTATTATTATTGTTTTAACTGTATTTTCTTGTGTTGATCCCTAATCTCATGGGATTTCCTGCTAAAATACAGATTCAATAAAACATAAAATCACTTTTCGTAGGAAATCCTACCAAGACAAATTCAGAGTATAAAATGCAGATTTTATCTCTTATTTCTTAGCAGGTCAAACTAACCCACCAAAACATTTAAAAAGTTCAAAAAAAGAAAAAAATGTTTAAAAGAGAATTTTCCAAAAAGTTAAGAAAAACATTTACTTTGGGAAAAATATTTAGTCACAACTAAGATTGTTTTGATTCTGAATAACTTTCTAAGTAAATTATTTTTCTTGCGAGACTTTCTTGAAACAAACATTTTTACTGTGTTTTTGCTGTGAATTATTCTATTTTTGGGTTGTATGTTTTGTGTGTAACCAGTTTGGGGTCATAGGTGAGAATAGAGTGATAAATATCCCACCAGATCTGTAAAAATGTTATTAGATCATGTTCTGGTTCTGTTGTTTCGTCACATTTCCTGTAAATGTTTCGTCTTTATCATCGTGTTCCTCTTTAAACGACACATCTCTGCTTTTGGATGAACTCTTCATTAAAGATTTAAAATCCATGAATAAAACAGCCTTAATTCGGATTTGATCACTTTGGATCAGCGTCTGTGGCGATGCGTTCGCCCACAGGCCGCCATCGACTGCCCCGCGCTCACAGTGACAGGCAGTATTAAAAAGCCAGTAGGTGGTCCTTCACTGTCACTGGGCAGAAGCCCCTCGTCACAGCACATTAATTACAAACGCTCAGCAGCTTAAGGAAGCTTTGTTTTAGCCATGCATGATACAACTGTAGGATTTGGGGGTCATTTATGTAAACGGGTTGATTCAAGTGCTGCATAAATGTTGTAAAGGAAGGAAACCGACGCCATTATCATGCTGGGTTTGACTGAAATTAAGCAACAATTTATAAAGTTTTCCTTTACTTACCTGAATATTTTGGGTTTTTTTTACTGCTGCTGATTTAACATTGAAGTCTCTTTTATCTGTGATTTTGTCAAACACACTAGTTGATTACAATGATTTTAAAATGACATTAAACCTCCATTAATATTGTTTTTATTTGAAGGTTTCAAAAAGGTTTTAGCTTTGAAATATTCAGGTTTAAAACAAACTTAACATGACTTATAATTGTGATTCCCCTTGGAATTACTCTTTGGAATTTTGAATTTAATTTAGTGGACCTTCATTTGTTTTTTTTTCATATTATTTTGACTTTGGTTTTTACACAATTTTATTTTGTCTCTACATGTTAGATCTTTGTATTAAAACTGTTTAATCTCAATTTTTATGGTTTTTCCACAAAAAAAACCCACAAATGTCCTTCTTGGAAATGAGTTTTTTTGTGGAATTATTGTGTAATATAATAATTTTAAAAAATGAAGCTGGGTTTGTGCTGAAAAACATCCACCACTGCCACAAAAACCCTTTTAAAGTCTCATTCCGATGATCAGTTTTCAAAGCATTTCCAGTGGTCTTTAAATTATGATGTTTTTAGCCAATTTTTAAAAAAGTGTTGTTTTCTGCACTGATTTCCCATCATGCTTTTGTTTACACAAAGCTTACAGCCCCTCACAACTTTAGCGATGCAGCAAAATATGAGCAGTTTTGATCCAGATTCCAGCTCTGATCAGGATAACAAAGACGTTCATGGATCTATTTATCTCCAAGTGGATGCATCAGGATTGGGCGGAGCAGAAAAGGGGGCGGTCCTCCGGTTGTAGCTTGTGTGTTACTACAAGATTTTTTAAATGGCATTTTTTCAGAAAAAATCCACTTTTTTCAAAATGGCAGCTTTTCTGTTGGTTTTATCTCCATAGCAACTATTTTATTTTTTGGCCGTCTGGGGGTGACGAACATGTCTATGTCATTTTTATAAGAATCTACAAAAGTAAATATTTAGTTTTCCTTAGCAACAAAGGTTTTTCATTAACCAGGCCCACATTCCATATATGTTTATATTATATGACATATCGTTTTGTTCAGCATTTGCCAATAATTCATGCACCAGATTTTCACAATATTCTGGTAAAAATTATACGAGCAATAAAGGAAACGTCAATTTTGTAAGCTAGCTAACCACGCTAATGTTGAAAACCTACAAGCCTTAAACCAATTTAGTCGTTTCTCAATGATGCTCGAGGAGTTAGGAGGCGATAGATCGAAATCCCTGGAAGGAGTTTGAATTTGCTGATGGTACTAAAAGGGGAGGGGGGGGGGAATCCAAGATGGCTGCCTCTTCTCGAGGTTAAAGCTCAAAAAAACTTTGATTGTGGTTGTAGACTTTAGCTGGTTTTGGATGTACGACATTTTGTGAAGTTTCCCAAGTTGTGCAAAAATTGCCAAATTTCACACTTTGCCAAAAAAATGGCCGCCGAGCCTTAGTTCCTGTGGCCATCCCATAATAATTTAATAAACGTCTGGATTTAGAAGTTTGTTGTGGTTCTATAAGCTGATCTTGAAATATCTCTTTGAGCTCCTGAGAGATTTTGACCTCGTTCATTCTTTTACGTTTGCGCGCTGTGATGTCATCCTTTTATTTTGAATTATTTGTTTAAGGGGGGAGGGGTCCAACAGGTGCCAGGTGTGTGCAGAGTTTGGTGGAGTTTTGGTCTTTCAGTCCCGGACAGAATTATTAGAGCAGACCGTGAAGGAGTTGATAGAGAACGTCAGACCTTAAGCTCCGTTTACATCCCAGAGTGAGCATCTGTCCTTTCCAGAGAGGTGCGAGCAGTGGGCGCGCACGTGCGGGTGCACGTACAGTATGTTGGTGTTCTGACCCAGTCTTGAACTCTGATGCCTCTGCGACCGACACGTATCGTTTTCCCGCCGCCCTCCCTGCTGTCTGGCCTAACGCACAGAGGCGTGAAACACCTCGTAATGCTCAATCACAGCGGGGCGCGGCGTGCTGGGAGTCATCCCGAGTGACAGAGCGGGACCAGGGAGGAGCGAAATGCCACGCTGGCCTTAGGGGGAAGGAGGTGGAGGGGGTAATGGCGAGGGGTGGGGTTAACCGGCAGGATGAAGATGGCTTCTGTTCAGATCATTTTATCAGCCTTTCCGCCAAAAGAGATCAATCTTTGCTCAAACGTTTTGGGTCCGTTTAGCCCCGAGTCCTCCTGCTACTCGCCATCCAGCTGTGGCGCCGTTTGCTTCATCTCCATCTTCTCCAACTGGAGACACATGTTTCTTGATGTGCGTCCTGAAGATTCTCATGGGGATGAATGGAGCCACATCAGAGACACTTCCCCTGGTCTCCTGGGATTGTTGGGGTTGCTTGATGTCTTCTGTATTTTGAAAAGAACCTCGAGAAAACTTCTGATGTGGACCAGAACTTCATAGCAAAACATTTGAATTCACTTGAGATGGGAGGGAATTCTGCAATCAGAATTTGTCCCCGTTCTGGTCACTCTGGAACAAACAGAACACAGAATCTGATCCCACAAGAGTTTAGTGCCACTGAAGTCCATCCCAAAGGAGCCCATTCTGTATGGGTCCATGCCACTGGGGTCCAATCCACAGGGGTCAATGCCCTGAGGTCCATGCCACTAGGGTCCAATCCACAGGGGTCAATGCCCTGAGGTCCATGCAACTAGGGTCCCCCTGGGGGGTCACTCTATAGGGGTCTATTCTACAGAGGTCCATGTGACTGGGGTCCACTCTACAGAGGTTTTACTCTATAGGGGTTCATGCCTCTAGGGCCCATTCTACAGAGGTCCATCCCACTGGGGTCCTGTCCACAGAGGGTCATACCATTAGGGTCCATTCTACAGGGGTCAATGCCACTGGGGTCCATGCGACTATGGTCCACTCTACACGGGTTCATTCTACAGTGGTCTATTCTATAAGGGTCTACTCTACAGAGGTCCATTCTGAAGAGGTCCATGTGACTGGGGTCTATTCTACAGAGGTCCATCCCTCTGGGGTCCTGTCCACAGAGGGTCATACCATTAGGGTTCATTCTACAGGGGTCAGTGCCACTGGGGTCCATGCGACTAGGGTTCACTCTACAGGGGTCTATTCTATAGAGGTCCATGCCACTAGGGTCCATCCCACTAGGGCGGGGGTTTTAAACTCAATTGCACAAGGGGCCAAATTCCAAAACCCACCTTAGGTCCAAACAGCACAAACATGTATTAATTACTCTAAAACGAAATTTTTAAAACTTTAAAACCGTAACTTTTTAACATAATTATGAATTGTTAAGAAATAATAATGCTATTGTGAATGCTGGAAGCTGAATAGTTGCTGATAGTTGCTGATGGTTGAAGACACTAAAATCCATAGCTGAAAATGCTGAAGCAAAAAGCTGAATAGCCATCAGAGTATTGGCTAAATGCCAAATTAGTCTAAAAAACTACAAAAAAACTAAGTTAGTCAAAAAAGATAGCATGTAGCTAAAAAAATAGCAAAACTTCAAAATAGCCTAAAAAACTGAAAAAAGTCTAAATTAGCCAAAACAGCTAGCATGTAGCTGAAATATTAGCTAAATATGAAATGAATTTGATAAACAAAGTTTAACAAAATTATGAATAGTAAAAAGGCAGGAATATTAATTCAGAATTAATCAATTTAAACCTTAAATAACTTTCAATATTTGACTCTCCATAAAATGTATTTTGTCAAAATTATACAAGTTAAAAATGAGCTCTAGATAATAATTAATAACATTAAAATAAAATGATCTGGAGGGCCGGATAGAAGGCCGGATCCGGCCCCCGGGCCTAGACTTTGACACAGGCTCTAGGGTCTTTTCTTCAGGGCTCCATTCTATGGGGGTCTAATCTACTGGGTCCCATTCCTCAGGGCTCCATTCTACAGGAGTTCTTCCTGCCATGATTGAAAGGATCACTGAACGTTTTTTGGCATCTCTGGAGAAGACGTTTCAAATCTGTCATCATCACACATACTCAGCTGCTCGTTCCCGAAATGCAAATGTGACACCATTTAAAGGAGAAATAAACAGCTTTTCTAGCATTTCAGAATAAGAGAACTGTAGCAAAAATACTATAATCCACCAAAAACACTTTCTTTTAGTTTAACTGTTGAGAAGAACATCTCCTTCACAGAGACTTTGTGGTGGCAGGAATCGACTGATCATTTTCCTAACACTAAGGCAGAGAGACGATCCTGACGGTCCAACCTCCAGCTGATCTGAACGTCCGTGAGGTCTGATTATAACTCCGGCGGCAAAACTGTAGGAAGTGAAGGAGGGACGGAGGGACGGACGCTAGAAGATTCACGGAGACGGAAGTAACACTCGTGAGGCTGAAGGTGTGAAGGTCTCGTGATCATGGTTGAAGCTTTTGGACCAAACATTCCTCGTCTGGAGTCGGGCACTTCTCCTTCACACAAGAATAAAGTCGGGAATAACAGAACATCTGATTAGAGCAAATCCTCATTATGGGATGTACCTGAAAATACATTCATTTGACTCACTATCACCTTTCTACCTGTAAAAACCTGACTAGTGATCATGTGAGGCGTTTTACACGTCTGTACGTGTCAGACACTGACACCGTCTCTGAAGGGTTTTATGGTTTTATCCAAGTCAGCACAATTTCTGATGAAATGTAAACACGAGGAGGAACTTGCCGCCACTCCTCGCTTGCCCTTGTCCGTGCCCTGTGGACCGGTGCCCAGGACCCGGGCCCGTCCCAGGCCAAGTTGCTCAATGGTCCAGTTAATCATATGCAGTGACATGAGGACACGCTCGCTGGTCCATGCCAGTTCATGCCTCCGTCACCGTGGGGTGTCAAGGCCAGAGCTGCAGCCGTCGCGTGGCCCGACCGCGCGGCTTGGCATCGGAGAGCTTGGCTCGGATCTGGAGACGAGTGGACCCCTCACCACCCCCTCCCCACGCCCCGTTTCCTGCTGCGAGGCCACGGACGCCGCTGTCCGTGTGGACACAAACCGGACACTACAGAAGTCCGAAGGGTCGAGCCGACGTGATGAGCAGCAGCATCACGGTCCTCTGACGTCTCAGGGAAAAGAAAAAGAATCACAAAAATATCAGTGTATTTGAAACAACTGTTTATTTTTAGAGATAACTTTTAATGAATCTATTGAAATAATAAAGACTATTATTTGAAGAGATAAGTTGGAAATTAAATAAAAAGATTTTCTTTTTTATATTTTCAATTTCAACAAAATAATTAGGAAAATGACATCACTGACCACTGCTTTTTGAGTCATCTTAGTGCGACACGTTAATCACAAAATATTCAACTTTTCTCATTTATTTGGTTTAAAAAAAACGTGTTTTTCTTAACTGTTTATTATTTCTGCTCATCAATGTGTCCAGTTCAGAATTGGTTCATTTCAGGATCTGAAACCTGCAGCTCCAGAGCCTCATGTGGCTCTTTACGCCTTCTTTAAGACTCTGTGGGTAAAGAAAACCTTTTTTTATTTGTAATTGTAAAGCAAAAAGTGAATAAATAGAATATTAAAATACTGAAACTTGAACTTCATTCAACTCATTCACAAGCAGCAAATCAGAAGCCAAACTAAAACATTCTGACAGATTTTTGTGCAGAAAATCAATTAAAGGTCAATAAATAAAACCAGAATTAAAGCAGATTTTAAGAAATGTTTAAATGTGGTTTCTGGTTTGAAACATGTTGCTAAATTAGCTCTAATTTAATTTTTGTGAGACAGATTGATAATTTCTCTCTGAAATTAAACCACAAACAGTAAAATAAACTCTTATTTCTGACATTACACTACGACGACATTTGCTGCACCGAGATGATCCTACGTGGTTCAGGGTGTCTTTTATTTTGAAAGGAAGTCATTTAAGATTAAAGACAAAAACAAAAATACAAATCAGTCTCTTTTTTCTAAAGGGTGAAGAAAGACTTTGTGGCTTCTATTAGGAGTTTGTCTGTGAGAAATGAACCCAAATGCTGGAAGTGTAGAAGCAACCAAATAAACGAGAAAAAACATATGTATCAAAGTTTCTTAAGGGTCAATTATTTTATTTTTAAAGTCGGTAATTGTTTATTTCCTTCTTTGAGATTCATTTTTGTTACATTTATTAGCATATAAATAATTCTTTAATTAAATTCCTTCTTTTGTTGTTTCATTTGTTCCGCTTTAAAACCATTTATAACTCGTTTCCAGACGGGGAAACGCAGAACCAGACCATAATGCTTCCACCCCCATGCTTCAAATGTTCCCTTGGCTTAACTTCTGCTGTTAATTTATTCAAAAAGGCTTTATTGTTCTCTGTGTCTGGTCTCTACTTGAAATAAGTGCAAAAGAAGAAGCCTTTTAATAGAAAACTTAAAGATTAAATGCAGAAACTGAGTTAAAACTTCACAATAAAAAAGGAAAATGACAAAAAAAACCTGAAAGATTTGAGGCCAACTGATAGAAGAGAAGCTGAGTAGCATTAAAAGAAAAGTTGTGAACGGACTTTAAATAAAAACGTAGTTTATAAAACAACAAGAGGAAAATAAGTTCATTATAATAAAGAATAAACAAAAAATGACCAGAGAAAACTCAGATTTACAGCATTTTTAATCAACCAAATTATTTACCCGTATTTATTTTTTGGAAACATTGAGAAAAAATTGTTTTGAATTTTGATGAAATGAGTTTTTTAATC
>NC_050522.1:25881272-25883167 GCF_002922805.2 Oryzias melastigma
CTAATATTTTAGCTGTTTTGGCTAAATTAGAAATTGTACCAGCTTTTTAAGCTAATTTGACAATTAGGTACATTTTTATCTTGCCGTCAGCTTCAGGGATTTGAGCTCTCAGCTTTAGCATGTTCAGTTATCAATATCAGCATCTTCAGGGTCCACAGTCAGCTTACAGCGTTCACACCAACATTATCGCAGGTACATTTCTAGTTTTACTTGATTTTTTATTTGAAATTGTTTATTTCAAGCAATCAGGTAATAATACACAAACAGACATATATGACATAATCAATCAACATGCAGAAACATGTCAGACGTTGGATAACCAGACGTCAAAAGTAGATTGTTTGAAAGGGAGTGGGAGGAAGCGAACTTGTATAATCCCATCCCGGCTCGACCGAACCGTTTCCTTTACATGAGTTATCAACATCCGGATCAGGATTTATGATCAAATATTTATCCCATACAAGCATAGATTCTGGTTATTGCTATGAAAGTAGATATAACACTGAGAGTTGAAGACACACGTCTGCTTGATCATGAATCGGATCCAATAACTTAATAGCTTGAAAAATTATCATTGTAAAAATGGGATTTTATTCTATGGGATTTTGGCTTCTTGTAGTCACTTCCTGTTTGGAATGCTGGGAAGTCCAAAACCGTTAAAAAATCCCGATCATAAAGGATTTTCCTTCGCTGGTTTTGACCTATAAAAATGTTTTATTTGATCCCAGAACGCGTCCGAGGATCTCTGGACAGAAACGTGGTCAGGTGTGATGAAAGCATGAGTGCGTTTTGCATCGATGAACGCCGCCACAAAAGAGCAGCGAGGATTGACAGCGCGGCGGGGCTGGCCTCTGGCCGACTGTGACCTTTGACAAGTCTCTGTCACTTCTCACCTCTGCAGAACGAGCTCTGTCGCCGCCGCGCACGCCGCATCATGTGATCCCTTCCCGTCCTCTGTCGCTTCAATTAAAAGCCTAATGGATGTTTTAGCGCTCTGCCACTTCGATGACGGCGCCCTAATCTGCCAGCGTTGGATCTCTGCGAGGCTGAAGGATGGCAGAAACGAGGAGGAGGAGGAGGGACGGCTTACAGGTTAGGAGGGGGGCACTGACAATACAATCATGGTGAGACACTGCGGCGTGAGGAGTTTTTTCTGTTTTCACACGAGGCAGACCCAAAGGGGTGGTCCTGGTCAGGGCATCTCGCCGGAGAGCCTGGTCTCACCTCGCTGACATGGAAGCCACCCCGGCTGTCACTTTGCATCTCCGACGCCCGGAGAGGGAGACCATGACCATCCTGACAGGGGCAGCAGAAGGTGAAGACCCAAAATGCTTGAGACACACTTGGCTCAAAGCCAAACTGCTCTTCCTTCACCCCCCCTCCTGACACCTCGGAGTATCCATGTGAACTTTTATTTCTCCTGATATTTCTAACCTTTACGTTGGAAGATCCGCTCTGAGAGGAGCTGAAAGGAGGATTGGTTCTACTGTTAGACGTCTGAAGAAAAAGTCTTTCTGGGGAATTCAACTTAAACTTAAGGCATTGTGTAAAAGATTAAAAAAGATTTAGATTAGTGCTGCCACAAAGGATTATTTTACTGGTCGACTAATCGGGTCATGCACAAAGTGGATGTAAACATCTTAACCATCATTAGCTTTAAACTAACTAAAACTAGAAAAGTTGCATTATCTGCAAAAATGAAAGTATGGATGATTTTAGCTGAAAGTAGTTGCTGAAGATGCCGAAGCTTTTTGCTGAAAATGGAGACGCAGTTTTCTTTAATTGCCAAAATTTCCAAAATGTTAATTTTGCTAAAAGACTGGAAATGTAATTAAATTACTATGAAAGAGCGCTGATGATGACCTCAATTTCTGAAAAAAAAAAAAAAAAAAAAT
>NC_050522.1:25883197-25887596 GCF_002922805.2 Oryzias melastigma
TGCTTAAAAATCCCTAAAACCTGCCATTTCTGCTAAAATAGTGTGTTACTTAAATAGGAGCTAAACTCCAAATTGGCCCAAAAAAACTTGGTAGATGTCAAATTAGACAAAAAAAAGCTAGCGCATTACTTAAATTCTAGTTAAACTCCAAAATAGTGTAAAAATCCTCAGAAATCTAAATTATTCAAAAATGTTAGCCTTCTGCTAAAATAGAAGCTAAACTCTGAATTAGCCTCTAAAAACCTCAGTAGATAACAAATTAGTCAAAAACGTTAGCATGTTGCTAAAATATTAGCTAAATTAGCCTGAAAAATCCCAATAGATAACAGATTAGCTAAAAACGTTAGCATGTTCTAAAATATTATCTAAACTCCAAATTAGCATAAAACCCCAAGTAAATGCCAAATTAGCCAAAGAAGCTAGCATAATGCTTAAATACTAGTTACACTCCAAAATAGCCTAAACTTCCTCAGCAAACCAAACTAATCAAAGATGTTGTTAGCCTGTTGCTAAAATAGAAGCAAAAAGTACCAATTAGCATAGAAACCTTATGAGATGCCAAATTAGCCAAAAAAAAAAGCTAGCTCGTTGCCTAAATAAACTCCAAAATAGCCTAAAATTTTTCATTAAATTAAATTAGTCAAAAATGTTAGCCTGTTGCTAAAATAGAAGCTAAACTCCAAAATACCTTATAAAAACCTCAACAGATTAAAAATGAGCCAAAAACGTTAGCATGTTGCTCTAATATTATCTAAATTCTAAACTGGCATAAAAAACCTCAGTAGAAAAAAAAAAAGCTAGCATGTTGCTAAAATACTAGCTAAACTCTAAATTAGCCTATAAAAAACTTAGATGACAAATTAGCCAAAAATGTTAGCATGTTGCTCAAAGATTAGTTAAACATGAATTTATTTAAAGGCTGATCTACTTAAAATTTTGAAATTTGAAGACTCGTTTCATTTCTTATGGGAAATATTTTGCTCAAACTATAAAGTTTATGAAAACCAAAAATTCACAAATCGTACGTAGCGTCAGTGTGACCCCGCCTTTAGGATGGGGGTGTGAGGGGCTGTAAGCTACAGGGAGAGCATGTAAACAGGGAGCTTTTAGTTATGGGTGATGGGAAGGGTGGCGGGGTTACCAATAGTCCCACCCACAGCTCACAAGTGAATGTCTAATGAACTCCTGCCGCTCTGCAGAAACTATGTCCTAAAAAACAAGGTTTGTTTGTTTGTTTTTTTGGGCTGAAAACCGTATTATCATCATTTTAAAAAAATCACTGGGAATGCTATAAAAATGGATCATAAGGTGATCCGCGTTAATTAAACGTATGAATCTTCTGTTCCGTGTCCTGAGCAGCAGATTCTTTTGTGTTTAAGGGATGCTCCATCATAATTCTAGGAACCAGCAGTTCATCTTCATCAGAACTTCAGTGTTTCCCCCGAGTTCATCTGCTTGATGGATTCTTCCTGTTGGAACAAACAAATGACGGTCTTCCAGAACTTTCTCTGGACGGAGACGTCGTGTTCCTGTTAGTGCAAAGACGAGCTGCAGCGACTGAAGCAGCAGAACTAAAATTATCTTTTATTAATTATTCCAAAAATGATTCATTCTAATCTAAAAGTGTCCAAAAAATATTCAAAATTATTTTACAAATGTTTATTAAATTTGGAATTTAAACAGGAAAATGAATAATTACGAAAGGTAAAGATGAAAATATATATATATATAGGATATTGTGCATTTGTATTGTGACTTTTAGTTTACTTTAAGTGTTCTATCATGCTGATGTTGTGATCTTCATCTCACCTGTACAGGTGTATTTCTTTAGAGCTCAACAACTGAACTCTTTGGCTGTTTTTCCCCAAATGTAAAGAAAATTATTAATAAATGAGCTCACATTTTATAGAATTTTTAAATCTCAGGAATATTTCCTTCACAATTTAATCAAATCAAAATCTACCTAAAGAAAACAAACAAACAAACAAAAAGACTACCAGCCCCAAACTAAAATAACAAAACCCAGTAGTGTAAGACTGCTGAGGAAGAAAAGAATAAAACAAATCCACACAGGTCAAAATAAACCCCAAACGCTCCTCAGACTGCTGCCCTGCTCCCTGCCGACCTTAAATAACCTGCAGGTGCCAATTAAAGCCCATTGGCCTCACCTGCCAGGTGAGCAGAAGGACTGGATGGAAAAAGGTCCAGCAGCAGCAGCAGGACATGACATTAATATTTAAAAATTCATTGCTAATGTACAATTAAAACAGACTTTTAATCATTTGCTTGTCAATCAGTTAAAGCTGCTTTTCATCTCTAAAAAATACCATTAAAAAACACTTCTTTAATTATCTATTTTAGATCTGAAATTCTATCAGTGACACAAACATTAAAGTAGATCAACTTTATTTGTCAGTTAAAAATGGAATTATTATTGCACTTTAACTATTTAGTGATCTGTTATTAAAGAATGGATTAAATTATGACTGAATAATCGATTAGAGATTTTCTAGGGAGCAACTTAAAAACTCAGTAAATTCATTGATTGATTGATTGATTTCAAGCATAGATTGTGAAAAATACAGGACAAAACACACAAATATTTCAGTCATTACAGAAATAAAAAAATGCATTAGTTAGAAAATAGAAAAAAGAAACAAGAAAAAACACAGTTATGTCACAATTGATTCACTAAATATCTTCGTTATTATTAACTGAAGTCAAGTAGAGTTTGTTTGATTGCTTGAAAAAGAGCAGAAAGAAGTGAATTTATGTAATCCCACCCCTATTTGTAATCCGGTTCTGAATATTAAATATTGAATCTTTCGATTAAACTAAAATTATTTGTTTATGGGGACATTTTACATTAATTAAATCGAATCTTTGTTCATAAAAAAACACTTTTATGTTTTGAGCTGCTCAATCAAACAAACATTCAATCAAACAAACATTTAAACAAATGTAAACAATATGGAATAATTATTGTTTTTAATTATTAAGCAAATTTGTCACAAAAATATGCAGTCACAAAAGAAACGTATTGTTCTGGTGAAACATTCAGGCCTTAAACTCTATTTATTATGTGATTGCTTAGTAAGCATTCACACTATAGCGATTCTCCTGCAGCTTTCTGTACGTTTTTTGGTGCATAAAAATTCAATCACACTTTCAACAATTTCAGTAATCTTAGTTTAAAAGTGTTCAGGACATTACTGCTTGTATTTTAGTATTCAGAAACGTTATACTTTGTATATATATATATATATATACTGTATATATAGTTTGTATATAGTATATTGAACAAAATATATCAAATAGGAAGTGAATGAGAAATTTCTCAAATCCTTCAAAAACTTTGTGCACTTTGAAACTTATGAACTTCTGCATAATTTTAGCTGGAGACACAACTCAAACTTTAAAATGTTTGTCAACGAGGCTACTGGATTTTTTAGGGTAATTTCGGGTGTAGCTTTTAATTTAGCAACATGCTAGCTGTTTTTGGCTAATTTAGAATTTTTTTTCAGTTTTTTAGGCTAAGTTGGAGTTTAGCTAAAATGTTAGCAATATGCTAAAATATTGGCAAAATTAGGCATTTTTCCAAGTGTTTGTGCTAATTCGGAGTTTAGCTAACACATTTTAGCATTATGCTAGCAGTTTTGGGTAATTTAGATGTTTTTCCGTTGTTTTTACACTAATTTAGAGTTTAGCTAATATTTTAACAATATGCTAGCTGTTTTAGCAAAATTACATTTTTCAATTTTTTTGGCTTATTTGGCATTTAGCTAGTATTTTAGCTAGCTTTAGGCTTCAGCGTTTTCAGCTATCAGCTTCAGCATTTTCCAGCTAGCTAACAGCTTCAGCATATCAGCTAACAGCGTTAGGATTGTCAACTATCAATTTCAGCATCTTCATCTATCAGCACTAGCAGCTTCATCTATGAGCACTAGCATCTTCAGCTATCAGCACTAGCATCTTCAGCTATCAGCTTCAGGATCTTTAGCTATCAGCACTAGCATCTTTAGCTATCAGCACTAGCATCTTCAGCTATCAGCACTAGCACCTTCATCTATGAGCACTAGCATCTTCAGCTATCAGCTTTAGCATCTTTAGCTATCAGCATTAGCATCTTTAGCTATCAGCATTAGCATCTTCAGCTATCAGCACTAGCATCTTCAGCTATCAGCACTAGCATCTTTAGCTATTAGCACTAGCATCTTCAGCTATCAGCTTCAGCATCTTCAGCTATCAGCACTAGTATCTTCATCTATCAGCACTAGCATCTTCAGCTATCAGCTTCAGGATCTTCAGCATCCACATTCAGCTTCCATCATTCACACAAGCATTATCACAGGTAATGCTATATATCGAGTTTTGATTTGATTTAGAGTTTTATTTGGTT
>NC_050522.1:25888317-25889569 GCF_002922805.2 Oryzias melastigma
ACGCCTGGTGCAGGAAAACAGGATCTACTTTCCCAAAAAAAACCTTCACACCTGGTATAGGAAAATGACCGGATCTACTTTCCTTTAAAAAAAAAAACTCTACACCTGATGCAGGTAAATTATAGGATCTACTTTCCTTAAAAATATTTCCACACCTGGTGCAGGAACATTACTGGAACTACTTTGCCTTAAAAACCTCTCCACACCTGGTGCAGGTTGTTTCCCCGTTTCCCTGCAGGAGAAAGCTCGGCGCACATGTGTGCAACGCCGTGTTGCCGAATCCTCCAAAAAAAAAAAAAAAGCCCTCAGCATATTTTCTATTCATGAAGGTAAAACATAAACTGCCGCGTAAACTGCCATTTCTCAGATAACCTTGTTCCAATGTTATGATGACTTTACATGTGCTCACATCCACAGGATTTCACTCCTGAACTTGTTGGCACGGCGAGACTGCAATGTGTGTCTGTCTTCGAGTGTTTCTACCTCGGCGCGATTGCACGCCCACAGATCTCCCAGCTCCGTCGCAGCAGCAGCAACAAAATAATAAATAAACCTCACAACTTTTTGTCACACTTCAATCACATAATATTACCCTGCCGCATGTTGGGAATTAATAGATGTGGGCTCCTCTTCTCTTCTCTTCTTCTTTTTTTGACTTTTCCTGAAATGATGAATGAATCCATAAGTTGTAAACAAAGAGTTTTCCTTGGGGGTCAGCGTCCTGAAGCCGCAGCATCGGCGCTCAAACGTTATTCTCTGCTCTGTTCGTCATCCTGGCAGTGAGAGCGAATTCCACCATCTTCCCTCTGCTGTGCAGCATGTGGCCCTCCTTCAGAGGAAGGCAGGAGATATTTACAGGTGTGAAAAGATGCATTTTTCTAATACAGTGTGAAATTCTTCTGTTAAGTGCACTCCTTCCAGTACGGCCTGCTCACAATGAGATTAGAGAAGGAGGAGAAGCGGCGGCGGCGGCGGCGAATTGTCTTGTTTTTTTGGCTCTATGTTTTAAAAAGGAGCTGAGCGCAAGTCTTAAGCAAAAGTGATAAAATATACAGTGAGAAAAGCTTTCAAAGTGTCGGGAAATTAAAGCGGAGTGCAGCAGCAGGGCGGGGGACGAGGGTGGTGGAGGTGGTGGTGGTGGGGGGTTGTTTGGTAAAGCGGTGTTCAAGATGACGGCAATCTGCTTATCTGGTTCCAGAGAGGAGTTCTTCCTCTGAGGCTTCAGACTTTACAGCGATTCCACGCCGCCTAA
>NC_050522.1:25889584-25896790 GCF_002922805.2 Oryzias melastigma
AAAAAAAAATGTTGGTTTTAATCATCTGCGTGGAGATCGGGAGGGACGGCGGCGTTCCGGGGTGGACGGGAGGTTTGCGGGTTTGGGGAGCGCCCGTAGAGCGCGGGCACACGGCCCAGACGAGTCCACGCCGGCGAGCGGGAGCGTGGGGATCAAAAGGCCGCGCTGCCAGCTCTCCACCCTGTGAAAGAAAACACACAAATTATCCTAGCTGGTAAATTCCTGCAACCTGCATTAATGAGGCGCTCCGACGAAGTCAAATTCAGCCATTCGAGCCCTCTTTCTATTTGTTTTTATCCACCTTGTCCTCCATTCTGAGGGCTCTTTTGAAGCGTCTCCAAATCAAACTCTGGCTCCTCTTTTCTTCGCTCCTGCCAGTTGTATTAGCAGTTTGCTCGACCGGCGGCCCCTTCTTCTGTGAACCGCTCCCACCATTCAAAGCGGCGACACACGGCTTGGCGGGCAGCGCTACGGGGCATACAGACCTCCTAATTAATAGAGGCAATCTTGCAGCTTTCAAGCGGCCTTGCACTCCTTTTAACGAAAGGATTAGCGCGGCGCATTAAGATGTATTTAACCTCCAGCGCTAGCTAGCTCTGTTTCAATGGAGCGGGCGGCTCCGGACAAAAGCGCCGGCGTTTTGTCCCCAACATCTGCTGGAGAACTTCGTGTAGGAGACAAACTTTTAAAATATAGCTTGCCCACCACGGAAACCCGAGCCAGAAATCCCATAAATCTATTTTTCTAAGTTGTTGATTTTACAAAACAATCACCCGCCACCATGAGAGCCGTGCCAGATCCCCCACTGAACAATGTTGGTATTGTTCACTTGGAGAAGAAAACTGGCGTGGGCCGCTGCGTTTATCAATTTTCCCTTTTTCTTTCTTTCTTTTCGCCCACTCCTTGTTTTTTTTCCTGGGATGCTGGAGGCCTGTTTTAGGCCCAGCAGGTTGTCCTGTGCGGATGGCATCAAACTAAAATTAGTGGAAGTCAGCGGTGGTCTTTTTGCAGCTTTGCCACAGCGGATGTTTGCAGATCGGAGAAACAGATTATTTGCAGAAATTGGAGCGTTTGAGAATTATAATGCGCGCTCGGTTATGTCAAACTAACTTCTATTAGCACTAGAAAAGTTGCATTACCTGCGATAATGCTAGTGCTAATAATTGTTACTAAATGTGGTTTCTGAAGATGCTGAAAGGACTTAAAGTTGAAGAAATTGCAAAAGAAGTTGAAGAATTTCTTAAAAAATATAAAAATTGCTAAAAATGTCAAAAATGTATCAAATGTATTAATTTTGAATAAGCTCAAAACTTTAAAAGATACCAAATTAGCTTAAAAAGAGTGAGCACGTTGCTACAATACTAATTTAAGTGAGAATTAGCCCAGACAACCACAATAGATGCAAAATGTGGTAAAAGAAAAAAAAAAGCTAGCACGTTGCTACAATACTAGCTTAACTCAGAATTAGCCCAAAAAACCTCAGTAGATGTAAAATTTAAGTAAAAACGTTACAATGGTGTTAAAATATTAGCAAGAGTAAAGAAGGCCCCAAAACACCTTAGTAGATGCTTAAGTATCCAAAAACGTTAGCATATTGCTAACGTTTCAGCTAAACTCAAAGTTAGCCATGAAAACCTCTGTAATAAGATTCTAAAATTGCGTGAAATGTAGTAATGGCAAAAGGACAAGCATGAATTTCCTCAACTTGCTGAATATTTTTAGTTGCATAAATTGCAGAATTTGAAAAACATTACCATTCATTTCAATGGGGCTGAAGAGTCGTACAAATTGTGTAACATCGTAAAAACCGTAAAGTTTACAAATACCCAAAACATAAGCGGTAAAGTCCTTAACGAACTGAACATTTTGATTCCAAGATTGCAGAAATTGCATGAAGTGTGATTGAGTTTTTAAGGTCCAAAAAACATACGGAAGAAGATATTAACTAATTCTAGAAAACTAGCAGTACCTGAAATAACGGTGGTGTGAATACTTTATGTCAAATCTGGTTGCTAAAATGCTGAAGGAATTTTCTGAAAATGCAAAAGCTATTTGCAAAATTTGCTAAAAGACTCTAAATTCTTTTTGTTGAAATAGGCCTAAATTTCTGAAAAAATTTTGGTAAGTTTGCATAAAAAGTCTCCATACATGCCAGTTTTTTTTTAAAAACATGTAGTGTGTTGCTTAAATTTGTGCTAAACTCTGAATTAGCCCCAAAAAACCTTAGCAGATCCCAAATTAGCCTAAAAAGCTAGCTCGTTGGTAATAAGCTAACACATTGCTAAAGTACAGCTCAACTCCAAAATAGCCCAAAAAAAAAATCACTGTAAAATTAGTCAAAACGTTAACCTGTTGCTAAAATAATTAAACTCAAAAAGAGCCTAAAAAACCACAGTAGATAACAAGTTAGCCAAAAACGTTAGCCTCTTGCTAGCTAAACTCAAAAACTGCCTAACAACTTCCGTACGGAACAAATTAGCCAAAAACGTTATCCAGAGAAAGTGTGTTTGAGTTTTTACGAGCTGAAAACTGTATGGAAAAGAACGGGAGGATCAGTATTGTGTGAATGTTTTGAAGCTTTCACAGAATAATAATAAAGAGGATCTGGATCCTAAAACATTCACACAATAATAATAAAGAGAATCTGGATCCTAAGACATTCACACAATAATAATAAAGAGGATCTAAAACATTCACACAATAATAATAAAGAGAATCTGGATCCTAAAACATTCACACAATAATAATAAAGAGGATCTAAAACATTCACACAATAATGATAAAGAGAATCTGGATCCTAAAACATTCACACTGTTAGAGTCAGAACAGAAAAGTCCTCCACATTTCCTGACGCGACAGCCTTGTCATGCACTCAAGTGTTAATTAGTTTGTAGCCTCCTCCCATCGATGCTCATCACGGAGAATGACGGGCCTCACGACTTAAATACGTTCCTTTTGTGTGTCATTACCCCCCGCCCCCCGCAGGATGTGGTGGAACAGCTTTTCTCGGGTTGTCTTCCATTGAAGATGATTAGCCTCAAACTGCATCTCCACGTGTTTGTCAGGGCGACTGGAGCGCCGCGGCCGATCCGGCTAACAGATGGATGCGTTCATGGAGGATGAGACTGATGGGTGGGGCGGATGAGCGACCTGGGGAGGGAACCTTCAACCCGCATCAATCGACGGCGTTCCTGCAGGCGAGCATCACGCCGTCACGTCTGCAGACGCAGGAGGCGGAGTGACGTTTATGCTGCTGGTTTAAATAAAGTTTACTACTTTGAATTCAAAATCTAAAAAAATCCCCATCAAGATAAAAGGGAAGAAACATTTTCTGCATCTGAATATGAAAATATAACAGCAATGTTTATTCTGACCAATAAAATGACTGAGGAACAGCTGATTGTTTTGTATTGAAATCAATTGGATTTTGGCTTCTTGGAGCCACTTCCTGATTGGAACACTTTCTCTCAGTCCAGTTCTCATATTCAGTCAATGATGTAAACCAGGAGGGTCAAACTAAATCACACAAGGGCCCAAAATCCAAAACACATCTGAGGTCGTGGGCTGAACAGGATAAACATTTATTAAACACTCTAAAACTACATTTTAAAACTTTAAAATAGTAACTTTTTAACATAATTATGAACTAGACATATAACATTACCTGTGATAATGCTAGTGTGAATGCTGGAAGCTGAATTTGACTGCTGAAGATGCTGAAATTGATAGCTAAAAAGGTTGAAGCTGATAGCTGAAATCATGAAATCACGGAGGCTGATAGCCTGCCAAAAATAATAGCTAAATGCCAAATTAGTCTGAAAAAACAAACTTAGGTTAGCCAAAACAGCTAGCATGTAGCTGAAAAATAGCCTAAAAATAATAAAGAAAAACCTAAGGTTGTGTCCGAATTCCCCCCGTAATAAAGTGTCTGTCCGAATCTACTAATTCCAAAATCAAGAGCACAAGAAATTCCCCAGAAGTCTGTGAAAAACTAGCGTGCATCGATGCTCACTAGATTAGTGAAAATAGACCACAATGCATTGCAGTCTAACAATTTCAAACAAACAACTTGTTAAAATGTCACCTTTGAATAAACCATCCACATTTTCATCATCAGAACCCAGTGGAGTCGTAAATAAACGTTGTGAAATGTTCGTATTGGTTCGATTGATTTATCAAAAACTGATAAAAGAAGAAATAACAGAAACAAACTAAATTAGCCCAAGCAGCTAGCATGGAGCTGAAATATTAGCTAAACTCCAACATGGCCTAAAAAATCTTAGGAAAAGCCAAAATAGTCCAAAACTTTAAAATTCTAAAACTGTAACTTTTTAACATAATTCTGAATAATAAAAATGCAGGAATATTATTCCAGAATAAATCAACTTAAACCTTAAATAACTTTCAATATTTTACTCTCCATAAAAATATATTTTTCTTAAAATAATACAAGTTAGAAATGAGCTCAAGATAACATCGCGTCATTAATAACAATAAGATGATCTGGAGGGCCGGATAGAATCACCCAGAGGGCCGGATCCGGCCCCCGGGCCTTGACTCAGACACATGTGGTCTAGACTCTGGGGTTTATACATCCAAGTCAATCATCATCAGTCCAGACACAAACATCAAAGATTATAGACTTTTCTTGTGGATTCTTAAGATCTCGACCTGCTGATCTCATGTTTATCGCAGCGTTTTATGAAGGTTTAATGTAAATAAGCCTCCATCTTCAACAGGAAGGGCTGCACGCACATCTCCCAGGAATAATGCAAGTGTTTCCGAAGTTTTCCGAGGCACTTTATAATGAGGAGCGCGGAGCTCCGGTGGAGTTGCCTGGGGAAGTGCCAGGCCCGGCAAATCCCACTCCTGCTGGTTTCTTTGCACCCCGGTTGCAGCTCTCGGAGGTATTCCCAGCCTGTTGAACTTGCAAGGGAAAGAGAGAGGGCCGCGGAAAGGGAGGAGAAGGAGAGAGAACATATGATATCTGAGAAGGAGCGTGTTAAAAGAGGAGCCGAAGTGTGAAGACAAAGAGATAACGTGGATAAAGTCTCTCACACACCTTGGATCCCGCCTGCTGCACCTTCAGCCGCCACAACTCCACCTTCCAACTCCTGCTCAGCTGTTTCGCTCCTTCCCTGAGAAAAGTCATTAGACTTCCATGATTGAGTAACGTGCAAAGTTACAGATCCACCTGAACGTATATTTATTTGTCGAATAAAACCGAGTTTCCAGTTTCACCTTTGCTCAAAGTGATGAAGACAATGAGTTCATTTTTGCCACAAAAAGTACAGGTGAGAAGTTTTTTGTGTCGGTAAAATCTCTTAATAGCCTGACACAATATTGAGATCTTTTTGTGAGTTCACGTCAGGGTGTGATTTTCTTCACATTACCAAAAAATTAAACGTCACCTTTTTTTTGTCACTCGGGTAAGTTACATTTTTTAAAACTAAACCTGACAAAGACGTGATGCTTTGAGAAATGGTCTGAGAATGCTTCCAGAATTGGTTTTAATGGGAGTACATCTCACCCATAATGAGAATAAACCTTTGAGCTTAAGCTCAAATGATTATTTTATATTATTTAAATGACGGAGAGTATCTCCTCATACACTCTTTAAAGGGATCTTAAGTCTGCTTCTAAGTATAACACACATAAAACTAAAATAAATGAATATTTTTATCATTATTTCATGATTTCAGACACGCCTCTTTGGAATATCCTGGGTTGTAAAAGTCATCTGTTCAACCGGCCAAAACGCAAAATCTTCACACGTTTCAAAATAAAATGATAAATTGAGCTTTTTCTTCTGCTATGGTTGGAATTTATGTGTAAACATGTTAAGTTGTGTTTGTAGGCAGATATTTTCCAGTCTATGTAGATCTACACAAAGGAAACTGTAAAGGAAGTGATCTCTTTTATCACTGTTGAACCTAAAACACATGTCAAAGTCAAGGCCCGGGGGCCGGATAGAATTACCTGGAGGGCCAGATCCGGCCCCCGGGCCTCGACTTTGACATGTGTTTTAGGTTCAACAGTGATAAAAGAGATCACTTCCTTTACAGTTTCGTCTCTGTAGATCTACCTAGACTGGAAAATATCTGTGTTTTAGGCTCCAGATCATTTTATTTTATTGTTATTAATGACCTGATGTTATCTTGTTCTCATTTCTAACTTGTATCATTTTGACAAAATATATTTTTATGGAGAGTAAAATATTGAAAGTTATTTAAGGTTTAAGTTGGAATAAGTTCTGGAATAATATTCCTGCTTTTTTATTATTCAGAATTAGGTTAAAAATGTATACACTTTGAACGTTTTAAAAATAGTCATCCTGCTAGCTTTTTGGACTATTTTGGCATTTACTAAGATCTTTTAGGTTATTTGGGAGTTTAGCTAATATTTCAGCTACATGCTAGCTGTTTTGGCTAACCCAAGTTTTCAGCTTCAGCGTTTTTAACTATCAATTTCAGCATCTTCAGCAGCCAAATTCAGCTTCAGCATTCACACTAGCATTATCACAGGTGATGCTATATATCTAGTTCATAATTATGTTAAAAGGTAACGTTTTTAAAGTTTTATAAATGTAGTTTTAGAGTGTTCTATAAATGTTTATCCTGTTCGACCCTCGACCTAATGTTTGTTTTGGATTTTGGCTCCTTGTGTGATTGAGTTTGCCCCCCCCCCTGACTTAAAGGATCTGATTGTTTACACAATTCTTCTTTCTTTTTGCACCTTTAAGGGAAATTTTGACCCCCGACATATACTCATAAACTCTCCTAAATTTGCACACACACCTAGTACCTGGTAAAACTTAGTTATTGACATAGTGATTGACCCCCACCCAAAAAAATAATGACATCACAGCAGGAGAATACATCAAAAAAATACATGGAGTCAAAATCTCAAAAATGAAAAGCATTCATAATCTACTATATGTATATCTATAAGTGCCATACTGCATGCAGCTTAATTTGAATTAAATTTCAACAACAGTTTATAGTGTTCTGTTATAAGTTAAAAGCTGGGTGAAGTAGGATGCACTGGAGTTCTGTCGTCATGTATTTTGGTGCAGTGTGATTCAGGTGTTGTTCCTCTTTCCCACTCTGCTCTGGGGGAGCGGCAGAGATTCCAGATTCCAGTAGGATAGTCTGTGCGTCTGTTCATGGCTGTGGACCTCGGCTCTGGCTCGTCTTGTGTGTGTCG
>NC_050522.1:25896836-25917700 GCF_002922805.2 Oryzias melastigma
CGATGGCTTGGCGGCTTTGTTGTGGCAAAATGTGAAATTACATTCCCTCCCGATATGGTAAAGAAAACTTTTGTTCATTTGAATATCACCAGAATTCCATACATACGCCACGAGGTTAAGTCTACAACAAAAGGTTTGTCGACCTTTGATCTCGAGAAGAAGCCGCCACTTTGAATTTTTCAGAAAAGTTTAAACTCCTTCAAGGGATTTCCATCTATCACCTCCTGACTCCTCGAGCATCATGGGAAGCTATTTGGGGTTTTTAAGTTCGTAGATTCTGAACGCCGTTAGCGTGGCGAGCTCGCAAAAGTGGCGTTGCCCTGTTGCTTGCACACGTTGTACTGGAATATTGTGAAAATGTATTACATGACTCGTTGGCTCAAGCTGAGCAAAAATACTCGACTTTGGAGTTAAACATACTAAGAATGTGGGCGTGGTTAACAAAAAAACCTCTGTTGCTAAGCAAATCCAAAAAATTACTTTTGTAGATTCTCCAAAAAATGACATCAATCTGTTCGCCACATCCAGGCGACCAAAACATAAAGTGGTTGCTATGGAGACTAAATCAATGCAAAGTTGCCAATTTGAAACAATGTTTGGGTGTTGTCATGAATTGGTCAGCTCCGATTGGGGTGGCAGAGGGTTGAGCTAAGACCGCAGTTCAAAGGGGTGACAGGCTTTAATTTTTTCTTAATGTCAAACTGTCCAAACATTTTCTTTTTCTCATTTTCATTCTAATTTGTTTGAATAAAAGCCTTTTTGTATGAATGTAAACAAAACATAGTAATAAAATACATTTGTGTAATTGCATAAATGTGTTATATGTCTGAATTGTTTACAAACTGAATCAAATGAAGAAAATAACAACAAAACTCAGACAGAAATTCTGTGGTAAGATGTTGAAATATTCCCAACATGATTGAAAGTGTTTAAAATCCCGTTTGTGGATCGACCTGAATGCTGGTCTCGGCTTTCGTCTCCGTTTCCTTTCATGCGTCTCCATCTCTTCGCAGACTTCCCTGTTTCTTTCACTGTAACAGAAACTAAAATCAGAACAGAGACACCCTGGACTGACTGGACAGCTCTTCAGCACATTCACTACTCCCAGGACTAGAGCGAGACCATGTGACTCACACGAGGGAATCGATCCCTTCCCAAAACCTTTCCCAACATTTTTAGAAATCCTCTCGTCTCGTAGTTGGGAGCCACTATCGGGACAGAACCCCGAGACCTCCCCATACGCACCGCCGCCATCTCAAATATAACACGGCTCCCATGTTTCATTCGGAATATCTTCAATCTGATCAAACTTTATTTATAAATCACGTTTTATACAACAGAGATTTACAGGCTTAAAAAATACAAATGGAATAATAAAGTATTTAAAAACTTAAACAGATTTAGTGGAAGTCTGCTTGATGTTTATGTGAGGAAATACAATCTAAAGCAAGTAAAGAGATTAATAATCAAATAAGTACATTAGTAGACATTGATGGACAGATAAAATCGATATGAATAGATTAATAGATCATAAATAAAACTTTCAAAGGCACCAAACCATATTTATCTTAAGTTTTTTTCTGAGTAAACTATATCCATAAAACTAAAAAACAAATTATTTATAAAATATGAGTTCTTTTTGTAAACTGTTTTCATACCCAGAAGTAAAACGACTCGATCTCTGAGGCTCCGCCTCCCGATCCTTGAAGATGCCGCCTATTTCATGATTTCATCCTAGAGCCGTCCTCGTCAGCGTGTCATCCATGAAAAAAACAGGACATATTTTTCCCTTTCTCCATCAGGAAATAATCGGCTACTTTTCTAAACCAGGAAGTAGTCTGCTCCCTTTCCGTACCAGGAAATAGTCTGCGTCCGTTCTCCAGCCGTCTTCCCAACGTCCCCGTCTGCTCGCGGCGTTCTCAGATATGTTCAGGATGCATCCCAACATGTGCAGATTCCTCACCGTTTTTAGACTAACTCTAAAAACTGTCGTTTTGTAGGACATAGTTTCTGCAGAGCAGCAGGAGTTCATTAGAAATTCACCTCTGAGTTGACAGTGCCGAGCAACACCGCCCCCTTTCCCCTCTCTGAGCAGGGAGCTCGTGGCCAGCCCAGAGTTTTCTCTACGACATAAATATCTTTTTTAAACTATTTCTTCACCTGCTCCTGATTCACGATGACAAGAATGAAGAAATCCTCAGAAATGGGATTTGGAGCTTCATTTTCTTCATCAATGTCAGAAAAATGCCACAAAAACAAAATGTTGTCTTTAGCGAAAATCCTGTCAAAGTTTTTAGGAAATTATTTAGCTTCATATTTTGCATTTTTAAATTGGTTCACTTACTGATTAATTAGTCTAAAGCAAATGTTACTTTCCTTACATTGTATGCTAGCATATAACATTTAATGAGTTGACATCCAACAAATAATAATAAGTTTATTGTAGACAAACATTTTCCTGCGCTTAAATAATTCCTGAACTCCTGTCAGTGGAAGACAGTGGCTGAAGTTGTAGGAACTCCATCAGAGCCGGCTGACTTTCATTGTGTCACGGAGATGAACTGTGACAAAGTTGAAGTGGCCCAAGCCAAGACTGAAGGCCTCAGCTGCTGGTGAGCCGAGCCAAAGCATGGTGAAGGCCTTCACTAGGGTGACAAGAGCAGGGTGCAGGGAGCCAGTGCATGTTAGCTAGCTAGAGCGCGTTTGGTAAAAGTGCAGACAGCTTGGGAGGTGCTAATGAATGCCGGGCATTGCTAACTGTACTGTACCCAGGCTCCGGGCGCAGCCTGGCAGCCTCCTGTCCCTCCTGCCCGTGCAAAATGTGAAAGATCAACCGGTTGGAGCGAGCAGACGGGAGCAATCACACACAAACACACACATTCGAGCGCGCTCGCTTTAGCCGCACAAAGACACACGTGTGCATGAGCGGGGATGCACGCTGTCACAGAGCGAGTCAATGCAGGCGGCGCCTCACAGAAACAAGCGCTCCCACACTCGGAGAGACACACTCAGGCCTGGCTCATCGTCGTATCACATCATGAGGGCTCCAGCCAGGCCAAGCCATGAGGCTTCAGCCGAGATGATTCAGGGCCCCCCGCTGGGGCCTCGCTTCACCAGCCAGGTGGAGCGCCACAGCGCAACAACAGCAACGCCGCCTCTGAGGAAGAAGGAGGAAGAGGGTCTGTGCGAACGAAAGGACGTTTCCTTTTTACGGAATCCACTCAAATCGGACAAATGCTGAAGGCAGTGACTCCGAAAGTTCATTCCCAAAACTTTCACGATGTTCTAGGAGCGGCAAAAGTTCAATTCCAAACTTTTTGGTCGTCCAAAGCACCGACGAACACGAGTCGTTTTACACTTCTGTGGTTCCTAGAAAAATACGTCCATTCATAAAAGATAGAACACATTTGTAGTTGTGGTCGGAAAAAAAACAGTAAAATTGTCAATTGATAAAAATACCTTTGGAAACAAAAATAATAAAAATAATTACAAAACAAACAAAAAAATTATAAAAATGTCGAACTTTCACATCCATCATTTAGGTGCCAAAATAAGGGGAAAAAAATGAGAAAAAAAGATGTACATAAACCAAAAAAATTCTGGCAACGGCGTAAAAAAATTGTGGAGCCCCCAAATGGACAATGAGGCAAAAAAAAAATTCTAGTTACTAACTGGTGCTCAACACATAGTAACTAGTGCGCACGAGATACTATCTGGTGAGCACCGGATAATAACCAGAAATAAAAATGTTTTTTTTACCTACATTTTTCAGAAAAAAAAAATGTTTTACTTAATTTTCTTATTTGCTATCTGGTGCGCGAACGAGTTACCATCTGATACGTACCAGTTACTAACCAGAAAAAACATGTTTTTTACTTCAGTTTTTAGGAAAAAAAAAACAGTTACTATTTGGAGCACACCAGATAGTAACCAGAAAAAAATGTTTTTTACTTCAATTTTTAGAAAAAAAAAACTTTTTTTTTTACTTAAATTTTTAGAAAAAAAATTCAGTTACTATCTGGTGCGCACCAGTTAGTAACAACAAATAGTAACATAAATTAGGTGAAAAAAAATGTTCCCACCTAATTTTTTTTCTCTTACTAACTGGTACACACCATATACTATCTGGCGTGCACCAGTTAGCAACTAGAAATTTTTTAACATTATTTTTTTTAACTTTGATGTGTCTTTAGGGGTTCTGTAAAAAATGGTTTTACCAAGAATTCTTACGTTGAGAAAAAAAAATTCTTGTCACTAGAAAGTGTTTTTGATTAAACTGAGATTATCTTACTTTTGAAAACTTTCTTAAACAGATCATTTTTCCAGCAAAACAGAAAATAAAGAAAATATATTTTTTAAATCATGTCTTCTTTCCTAGGATTCCGTTTTTGGAAAACTAAACATTTAAAAGCAAAAATAAGCTAAAAATCTGCACAAAATATAAGAATCTGATAGTATAATTCACATTAGCTATAGTTTCTCTGAGAGTTTAAAAACCAAAAGTGTCAACTAAAGATAAAAATAGGCGACTAACACTCTGATATGTGAAAAAATGGGGGGAAGACAAATGTTGATCGGAGTCTAAAAAGACAACTCCGAAAATCGTCTAAAAATGGAGAAACTGACGCTCCATAAATGACATTCCTCTTGACAACCTGAAATGAAATCTCTGTTCTTTTTTCACTCTGTGAATAATAACCCAGCTGCATAGGATGAGTCACATCGTTTTACATTTTCCTGATGAATATTTTAAAATTCCCTGCTTTGCATTTAAGCTAACAAACCAAACGACTTGATGTGACAGTTCGGATCAATAGCCGTCCATCTGCAGACTCCGCTCAGGGAAGTCAGCTGAATGGACGTTTCAAATGTTATGCAGCGTGAACAGAAAGACACGTTATAATTAAGTGAAAAGGCGGCTCACGTGTATAGAAACTCCTTTAGAGCAAATGGGGGAATTAATACCTTCCAACTGTTTTTGCATTAGCAGGTTTTACCATCCAAATCCCACCTGGTTTTAAGGAACCAAATGGAAGTTTCCTCCGAGTTCCTCCAACTTTCTCTGTGCGTTAACAAGCGTTTTTCTAAGTTGGAGTCTCATTAAAAGCTCTTCGAGAGTTGTCTGGAGATGTATCTATTCATTAGCTTCAAAAAGGGTGTCATGTGTATGAATTATGCTAACAGGATCTAATTAGCAGATGCAAATGAGGTTAGTCAAAATTGCACTGAAAAGACAGAAGAAAAGCTCCATGGGATAGTTGGAGCTCGACAGCTCACCAACCGCCCCCACGCTGGGCACCAAATGTGACGGTTCGCCCCTGCTGCTGTTCCGCTCCGGAGACGGGACGGACCGCGGACAGCTGTTTGGAGGTGGAAACCCGCGCCGGCCGACACCAAAATCAGGCTAAAAGTTAGCCTTCTAGACACTCCCCTCCCCCACCGTCCCACAAGAAAAGGAGTTACACAAGCAGCTGATGGAACTACGGACTCCGGCGTGAAGAGGACTCAGTATTAGCAGCCGCCCACCAGCTCCTGCCATTATGACATAAGTGGCCCCAAACTGCGGAGAAACTGGCAGGACCGGGGAGCACGCCTTCTGGCCTCGGCAGGCTGCGGCGCCGTGCACGCCGAGTTCACGCCAGTCGAGAGCGAGTTGGTTCAGGGAGGGTTAGAGGTGGGAGGCAGAAAGCAGTGACCCCCCCACCCCCCATCAAAGAGGAGTAGAGTAGAAAGCTGTTGATGGGATGAGTCACACGATGCTGCTTACCCTCCACTTCAACTCTGACTCATGTCAGCATCGACAACGGCGACCGCAGGAAGCAGCCCAGGCTTCACCTAAAGATGACTCACCGCCGCGATCTTTGACTTTCTTCCCTTTCTGTCGGCAGATTCGTCTGAATGGAACTTTACCTTCAGGAAACAGTTGATGATTTAAAATAATAATTCTCACATATATACCGAGAGAAATCACGATAAAAAAAGTTTGAAAAATCTCACAGAAACATCAAATCAATTAATCAAATCCTTTATTACTCCCACAATGGGGAAATTCTCTCAGTGGTGGGCAGCAGCCGCTGGACGGCGCTCTATCACTTAATTTATTGATGATTCCGTTTATTCCAAGCAATTAAGAAAAAAACGACACTAAAATACATAAATATGTCGAATGTATTTGAGCCAAAAATAGATTCTTTACATTATTAGGGCTCCTTCTCATAAACATATTTGCATGTGTACAGTAAACGTAATGATTCTCCAATACAGCTAAAATAATCCAAGAAAGTTTGACTGATTGATTGATTAATTGTTATTCAAACTGTTTCAGTCCAAAATGCAGATTATTTATCAGGAAACAAAGACAAAAATCTTTTAGTCTATCATTATAACATAACCCTATTAAAAGTAAGAATCTATGTTTTTCAAGTTTGATTTGATTGTATGGATGGATGGACGGTTGGATGGATAGAGGGACAAATTAACAGACAGTTGGATGGATGATTGAATGGATGGACGGTCGGAAGGACGGACGGGGGAACAGACGGACGGATGGACAGACAGTTGGATGGATGGATGGACGGTTGAATGGATGGAGGATGGTTGAATGGATGGATGGACGGTTGGACGGATGGATGGACGGTTGGAGGGATGGACAGACGGTTGGATGGATGGACAGACGGTTAGATGGATAGATGGACGGTTGAATGGATGGATGGATGGTTGGACGGATGGATGGACGGACAGACCGTTGGATGGATGGATGGACGGTTGGAGGGATGGATGAACGGTTGGATGGTTGGATGGACGGTTGGATGGATGGAGGGACAAATTAACAGACAGTTGGATGGATGATTGAATGGATGGACGGTTGGAAGGACGGACGGGGGAACAGACGGACGGATGGACAGACGGTTGGTTGGATGGATGGATGGACGATTGAATGGATGGAGGATGGTTGAATGGATGGATGGACGGTTGGACGGATGGATGGACGGTTGGAGGGATGGACAGATGGTTGGATGGATGGACAGACGGTTGGATGGATGGATGGACGGTTAGATGGATGGATGGACGGTTGGAGGGATGGATGGACGGCTGGATTGATGGACAGACGGATGAATGGTTGAACGGACGGTTAAAGGGACGGACAGATGGATTTTTTTCAAATAATTGATAAAAAACAAAGAACAAAAGAATGGAAAAATTAAGAAATAAGACATATGGATCTAATCTAAATTTAATATATCTAGAATCTACCTTCTATTTCTCTCTGCTTCAGTGATTGTCCGAGCAGAGAAAAAGTTCTTTGACATTTACGTGTTCTTTTTGTTTTTACTGTCAGCTCTACAGATGTCGTTTGCACAGAAAGATCAAAACATTCTAATGTTGGAGGTGAACAAACAGAAAATGTTTCATTTTTATGAAACAACTGTGTGTGTAAAAAGAAATGTGCTTACAAACAAACAAACGATCATAAAAAAGCTTCTTATGTTGAAGTTGTTGGTTGAATAACGAGATTCCTTAACATTGAACCAAAAGTATTAGTCTAAATATGACATTATAGGTGAAATATTAAAAAAACAAAATGTCTTGGTGTGGGTCTCCTTTAGGCTGTTAGTGTCAAAATGATGGGAAAATGTAACACAACTGTTGCAGAGTCCCACGACCCACGACTGTGTTTGTGTGAACGTTGTGTTTCAGGTAGACACGCTCCTCGTCTGAAACTGTCGCTGTGTCATTTCCACTGAGAGTTGAGAGTTTAAAACATGTTTCTATTTTTTTTTTTAAACTTATAGTCCAAAGGTGATTTTAACTTTTTAGTAGATCCTGTTTGTGTTGGACGTTTTCTGTGTTTGGGTTTTGGTTTGATTGTCTGTATTAATAAAGAAAAAATACAAATGTATATACAAAATGTGTGTTGCAGCACAGGAATATCTTTAAGAATAATAATAAAAAAAAGCCCTGCACTTTGATTACATCAACAACTCAAGCTTCTGTCAGAAAAAACGCCTGTTTTTTTAAAATACATACACACACAAACATATATATGTATACATATATATATATACTTAAACCTATATACATACATTTATATATATATATATATATATATATATATATATATATATATATATATATATATATATATAGCGATTATGATCAAACTTTGTCTAGCTTCTTACTGTTGTTTTCTGATAAAAAAATTTTCGTTGTGGAAATCAGACATTATTGATGGTTTACTTTAAAAACAAACATTTCTTAATCCACTTAATTTAACAAAAGAAAAGCGGCATGAATTTGTGGGTAACAACACCTTATATATGAGATAGTTGTGATTATTAAATAAATTAATTTTTAACATTTTATTAATAGAAAATGTGCATTAATATTTCAGACTTTAAAGAAAATGGTGAAAAATCATTCTGACACAGTCCAGGGATTTTTCGTGATACATATTATGCATTGTGATATATATCGTATTGTCAGACTATTGCTAAAACATACTCCTATCTTTTACTCACAAAGTTAAATGAAAATACCTATAAATTAAGCTTTTCACTGCAAATATGAAGGTAGATTAAAGAAGATGAATTCATTATTGGTCAGGATTAATTAATCAATCCAAAAAAAAGCATTAGTTATGATATCTCACAATATCTTTCCATTATATTGCTATTTTTTTTTTGCCTGATTTAGATTTTTCTTCAAACAAATAATAAAAATAAGTTGTCAGTTTTGCTAAAATCCAAAAATAATGAATCACATTGAAACACAATAGAATTACTTTTTATGATACAAAACAGAAAACTATCTAATTAAATTGGTTTTGGAATCCTAAAAGACAAAGAATAATAACTTAAAGGGAAAAACAGCTAAAAATTTAATGTGTTTTGAGGTCAGACATGAATACAAGCAATAAATAAAAATAAGTCCAGATCAGGCGTGAAGAGGCTCCTGCTATGTCGATTGTGCTCGTTTGGAGAAAGTGAAAGAGAAACTGGTTGGAGTGAGACTCCTCCTCCAATCCTCTGTTGTGCTGCTGCCACCACCAACCGCACAGGTGGAGTTCCGTACCCACAACCTTCACCCTTCAGAACAACCTGAAATGTCAAAGTTCACGTGGTCGGTGCCGGTTTAATTCTGTTTTTGCTAAACCAGAAGTCAAAACAACGATTTCTTATTCTACTGGTGGCACTTATGTCTAGCATTTGACAATTAACAGCTCCATAGGCAAGCAGAAAAAAAGCAGAAAGTCTAACAATAAACATAATTAATTGCAATTTCACAAAACAAGAAAAGCCAAGCTGAAGCCCTCCTCCTATTTGTTCATTTTGACTGCAGCAGATCCCCTGTTTTCACACCTCCCACATTGGTTTAACGTGTTGCATTGTCCCCCACACAGCTATTCACAAACGCACACACACACTCCGCACATGCATGTATGGGGAGACCACATCAGCTTGGGGCTCCCCTTTGTCTGCCTCTGCATTAAAGGTGTGAGCACTGACGGTGGCGTTGAGGAGGTGGGGGACGTTCTTTAAGCAGAGGTGGAAGGTATTAGCCCGGCGGGTCCTCCGCCACCAAATCATCATTTTAATACAACTTTAGCTGTATTGGGGATCCCCTCTATGCACCTATCAAAGCTGTGAAAGAGAGGCGCAACGAACATGAGATTCTCAGTCTGGGTTACTTTCATTTTTAAATGTGGGATATTAAGACCTTTTTTAATGTTTAAAGAGTTTAAAGTCAAATTCCTTTTTAATTAGGTTGCTATATTATGAAAGAACATAAATTAGGCTGTAAGTTATGTCTTCATTTGCATATTTTTTTCAAGATATTTTGTTTGTTGTTTTTTAATACATATATACATACCTACATACTTACAAACAAACATATACATATATATATACACACATACATATATGTATATACATACACACATACTATATATATACATATAAATACATAGGCATACATATTTACAGATATACATACATGTGTGTGTGTGGATATATATATACATATATCTATATACATACATATGTATATACATACATACATAGATATACATACATACATAGATATATATAAATACATATGCCTATATACTTACTTACACATATATATACATCTATGTGTATGTATATATATATATACATATACACACACACACACATCTGCTATGTACATATGCTTACATATAAATACACACATGTATATATATATATATATATATATACACATACATATATACACATATACATACACATGTATATACATATATGCATATATGATTTTACTTTTTTGCTTTTCTTCTATTTTAAAAATGTTGTCCTCATATCGCTGTGTTTGTGTTGTCCTACTCTTCAAAAGTCACAGTTGAACTTTTTTTTAGAAACAGTTCATGTCTCAGAACTAAGTGTGAATTATTCATCTGTACCAATATTTCTATAAGACAATAGTATTTTGTGTTTTAACATGTTCTTGTGGCACTTTTCTAATGATTAAAAAGAAAATTGGGTTAAAAATGTAATCTCTGATTATTCCCTTTATAAAATTGTTAGGAATCACAGTTGGAAAAAGATTGTATTTGTGACAGAAAATCAGTGTAACAAGCTCCATGCTTCCAGTTCACAGCAACAGGAACGGAGGGGGGGGGGTTGTCTGAGTTGTGTTGGCGCTACACACCAATGAACTTCTGCCGCTCTGCAGAAACTATGTCCTAGAAAATGACTCAGGGTTTTAGATTTTAAGCTTTAAACTACACAATCCTGAAGAAAAGTCTACTTCAGACCAAAAGACGGTCAGAGTAGGACTTGAGCGCCTGGTACACACCGGACGCGGAAGCGGCGCTGAACGGAGGCCGCTTCCATTCCATTTGTTCACCTATTGAACACCTTTTGTATTTAAGCAGACTGTAGAGATGAAAATAAACATACAATCACAACACACACACTTCTCTGTGTGTGTCTCAACAACAGATACATTAAAGAAGTGCAGGCCTGCTAACTACTAAAGCTCTAGCAGAAGCACCAGAAAAATGCAGGTCTGGTGTGAATTGCAGGAGAGAGCGGATGCCGCGCACACTCCGCGCGTTTCGCTGTGCTTCCTCAACCAGTGTGAACCTGGCGTAATGGTTCATTTAAGTTCATTCTTACCAATTAAGTTTCTTTTTAAAATGTATTTAAAACCAGTTAAAAAATAAACACAAGTAAAATGACTCGTCGATATCAAAGATAGAAAAGAGCTTTAAATGAACAGTTCATTAAGTTTAATCCCCTTTTATCAATAATAAATCAAGAATAAACGCTATTCATAAAATAAGAGTTTTTACAGAATTTTAAAAAATAAGCTCTGAAAACAATCAGTTATGATCAAAGGATTTTATAAAAATGCACATATCAATTAATTTTGATGACTGCCTTATATTTATTACCGTATTTTCCGGACTATAAGTCACGTTTTTTTTCATAGATTGAATGTCCCTGCGACTTATACTCCAGTGTGACTTATATACGAATTTTTAATGAGATGAGATATAGACCGTAAGTCTAGAGTGCCCTCTTATGGTGATCTATGCAATTACTTTATTTACTTTAGTTATTCAGACGTGACACAGAGGACAAAGAATTTAAGGGATTTAGTGATATGGAGTGAGATTGCGTGCAATTAATTACAGTAAAGATACAAAGTTGATGAGTTCTTGAGTCTATAGTTAAATAAAACTGTTATGTTATATAAATGCTACACCTTTTCGTTTTTTTCATGATGCTAATATGTGAATATGTGTTGACACATATTCAGCCTGTTTTCTATTCACTTATGAATGTTATAACTTACCTTCCAGGATGATGTAATATTGTTTTTTTCAACCAGTTTGTAAAATAAATTACTTGAAAAAAATGCGACTTATACTCCAGTGCGACTTATGTATGTTTTTTTCTTCTTCATTATGCATTTTTTGGCCCCTGCGACTTATACTCCGGTGCGACTTATAGTCCGAAAAATACGGTAATTAAATCAAATAGATTTTGTTCATTTTACTCTGTACAGATAAAGATATCTATGTATATTTAATTTGGGCTCCATATGAACGAGGGGGCTTGGACTTGATAAGATATTAGCTTCATCCAAAGCAACTTGTTGAACTCTGAACATTCTTGTTACATCTGAGATTGTTTGTGGGATAATTTGTATTATTTATTTTTATTTGTTTGTTTGTTTTTAGTTGCTGTTCTTTTTTGAAATATATATATATATATATATATATATATGTATATATATTTCATTGCTGTAAAATGTTTGATGGATCGACAATTGTTAGCGTTCGTCGTTATCTGAACCCCCTTTGTTCCGTGAATTTTAGTATTACTTCTCACATCTGGTTTTATAAATATATATATATATATATTCCTTTTAGGCTGCATTGATTAAAATGTAAAAACATTTGTCGTTATAACCTTAAACATATTTCAAAAAGAAAATGTTTAAAATCTGAGGTCATCATTCTCACATTTGAGTAATTTTTACATTTGATTTTAGCTACAAAACCAGAAAAATCACAAAAATATTTATAAGAACTATTAGAAAAACCTAAAACAGACACAAATTATTTCCTGTTTCTGTACCAACTCTCTAAATATGTATATTTTGTCGAAAGATACAAATAAAAATATGTATTGTCCTCCTGACTACCAGAAAAAAAACAATTGTACAGTGATTTTTTTTTCTCCAAATCTAAAAACTACAATTCCCAAAGGCCCCGCCCCATTAGATTTGTTGAAAATGTCCCCTGTGAACTGCTATAGTCTGCAGGCGGTATTTTCTGGTTCAGAAATGTCCTCTACAAAGGACAAATTTGCATTTCTGGAGGATTTACACAAAAATTTTCCACAAGTTTATTTTTAAAAAAAACACTTTCTAAAACCCCAGGATTTACTTTGGACCTCGAATCTGAAACCAGAACCTTTACTTAGACACACCGTTCTTCATGTTATTCAGTCGTGCTGCTAACCAAACCTTTACATCCTGACACATGTATGTTTACTGTTCATTCATTATGATCACGGCTGCCTTTGAATAACAGTTTAAAGTGTTTGTCCTCACATTCACCCAAAGGATGAAACCAGCTGACAACGTACGCTAATTAGCTAAAGGAGGAAAAGCAGCAGCTTCATCTCACCTGTACCTTTTGTTTTGAAGCAGCTCCGCCCTAATCTAAAGGCTTTTCCTGATCCGCCCTTTTAGTTCTGTTCATCTAAAACGGTGAGGCGGATGGATCCTCTGTCCTTACAGGGTTTACTCACCATTTCCTACGGTGGCCCTGAAGTTCAAACCATATGAACACATCAAAAAACAAATTCAAGATCATGACAATTAAAAAACACCAAAACAACAATATTACATCCCAAACAAACATACACTTCCAACAAAAAGACATGAAAATAAAAAAAAATTATCAGAAAACAAAAGTGATTAAAATAAATTAAAACATGGTAAGAAACTTGAAAAGGTAGGTATTATGGGATGTCACTGATTCAATGAGGACGTTTTAGATCAGTACTTCATCCTCCATAAACCATATTCCAATTCATTTTGATTTCTGGAATTTATTTTATATTTCAATAAAAATAAAGTATTTAGAGAGTTGGTAGAGAAACGGGTAATACTGTATGTCTGCTTCATGTTTTTATAACAGTTGTTTAAGCTATTATGAATATTTTTGGGACTTTTCTGGTAAATGTAAAAATCACACTTTTACCTCGGATTTTAAACATTTTCTTTTTAAAATACAATTTAAGGTAATAATGACAGATGTTTCTACATTTTTTGTTCTGTAAAGAGATAATAAATAAAGTTTGAAATTAATAAGTATATCTATAAAACCAGCTATGATAACTTTTGTTTTCCAAAACATTTCATTTTCTTTTGTTTAATTTTCTTGGAATTGTGTTTCGGTTTCTTGAATGTCATGTTTGTTTTTTTTATTTTAATTTTTGATTATTATTTTAGTTCTTCTAACCTGTTTGACCACTGTAATTGGTGCTATCTACACTGTAAAAAGTGAAATGTTGGATCAGGTAACCAAAGCTCTGTATTTAAAGAGGTTTCACCAGCGCGGAGAAGAGGTTTCACCTGTGCGCAGGAGTAGAAGAGCAGGTGTGGAGACTGTCCTGCACCCGCGCAAAGCTCCTTGGCCCAAATGGAGCTTGATATACTCTCATGGAGTATTTTCGGCAGAAATTCAACACAATAATTCATTGAAACTTAATTTAATTACACTGAAAAGTTTCCAGAGGAGCTGCGTCTTCTCCAGGTGATATATGGTCCGGTTGTCCCCGCCACTGGGTTGTACGAGCGTCAGAAGGAGCGCTCCATCAGACAGAATGTTTGGTGTGTCTAGACCTCCACCATGCCTGACCCGCCAGCACAGAAGGACACACAAACACTCGACAGACGATCATAAGGAACAAATACAGACAGGCTCCTTCCCACCACCATGTGACTTGGACATAGATGCTCACTGCTGTTCGTAATTTCTTATTGACACCCACCCCTCCACATCCACATATACACTTGTCAAATGTGACACCTCTACCCACGAAGAACAAACCAGGTTCTCCGTCCTCCAGAGGAAACCTGCACGGAGACGCTCCCGTTTCTGAACCCGTCACACGAAGGAGCCGTAAAGCGACCAGACATCTGCTTTGGTCTCTATTTATCAGGCAGGAAGGCCTTTTGCTGCATTGTTTTCCTCTCTCCCCAGTTGGAGGAGAAGAACCGTGGTCCATGGACCTTTTCCATGCTATGTGGGAGTCCCTGCTGTTTCCGTGGCTGCCAGTCAGGCAGCCTCTTCCCTCTGTCCTCGGAGCGCTTGGCTCCACAACCGCGGGAGCCCATCTGATGTGGTCCTCCCATCTGACGAGCAGCTCTCCTCCCCAGACCCAGACAGAGCAGACGAAGAGGGCCGCAGATTGTTGTAGACCATTTACATGTAAATACAGAGACCGGGCCTGGGTCTGGGTTCAATATTGAAGGTGTCCGCTGCACTGGGGTCCCTCTGTGTGTGGGTATCCAGGCGTGTGTGCAGACACGCCGGCAAGCGTATATGATTGATGGCAGGATCCAGTAAATTATACAGCTGCCAAATTGCTACAAATATTTTAATACAAGACCATTCTGTGGTCTCTAATTATATCTAATGGCTGCTGGATGCATTTCTCCACAGCAGAAAGACGAGGCTTTATGTGCAAATGACTTGGCATTTTAAAGACACACTCAAATGAAAATGGTGTTTTAAACCCTCCAGCGTCTGCATGTTCTTTGATACACTGTAATCTTTTACTTGTTAACACGATAACTCCAGTAGATTCTCAAGGAGAAGCGGTGGCTAAAAACAGCATTGATATGTCCTGCTGTCGCACCTTCATCCATCCCGTCAGTCTGCTCACCTGGGAGGTGTGGCCAATGTTCCTTGATTGACACCTGCTAACTATTTAAGACAGAGGAGGCCACACCACAGCAGGCAGGCGGGGAGGGAGCTGAGCAGCAGGTTGTGTACCACTTGGGTTTTACCTGGAGTTGTGCTTGTATGTTTTGTTCTTTTCTTCCTCAGTAGTCCTACACTGCTGGGTTTTGTTATTTTATTTTGGTAGTCTTTATTTGTGGGCTTTGTTTGTTTGCTTTCTTTAGGTAGATTTAGGTTATTATGGTATTACAAACAGGCATAGAAAACGTCCTTATGTAGTTAATTATCCAAGTTCTCAGAGTACGTGAATGTTCTGGGACAGAAGTTACCACCTTCATTGAATTTGATTGGTCCCTCATATTAGCCCCGCCCCAACACGGCCAAAACTTTTGAAACTGAAATTTTCAGATTCGAAAATTAGAAAAAGAGTTGAAATTAAAATGAAAATAACGAAAATAATTAAGTTATTTTAGAATAGAAAAAAGTTTCAGACATCTTACTTTTTTTTTTTGCCCAAACACTATTTTTGTTTTATTTGGGTTTCAAATAACATTGGCCCCAATATACTGTTCATAAACACTAATCTGAAGCTATAAAGATAATGTCCACTCTTTTGCTTTTATTTTTTTATAACATATATATATGTGTGTGTAGAATAATAGTAGTCTTACACTGCTGGGTTTTATTATTTTAGTTTGGTAGTCTTGATTTGCGGGCTTCTTTTATTTGTTTTCTTTAGGTAGATTTTGGTTAGGCAGCCATTAGCAGGGGGCAGCTGGGTCACTTATTTTTTGTTTGGCCACGGTTCCAATTCCCCTTTTAGTTTATCTTTTTGTTTGAACCAGAACCCTAATTATTTCATTTTTTGTTCTCTCATTTTCAGGACACATGACTTCCTTTATTTAACAAACTGTTTCTTTTATTCTTATTGTTATCCAGTTTTCTTTATTGTCTCCTTTTGTGTTTTTCCCCCTAAACATGAGCCAGGTTTGCCCATAGGGGATGTAACAGGCATCATAATATTAAAAAAAGACTGTAAACGCGTAAAAAATAACTTTAAAGATGATCAGAATGGGACTTTATTTTCTGGATAAATGACTAAAAGAACCAAAGCAGTGAGAGACATTCTTATTAGGACTCCCAGTAAAATAATGACATTTTTTAACAGACTAAAAGGGGCATTTGAGGGCCTTCTAACACCTTAAATATAGTTTTCCGTCCCAGGAGAAGCTGGAGATGCCAAAGAAAGATCTCCATTTCACTGGGGGGTTCAGCCTTAAACCATTATTCATGTCTGCATAACCGCCCTCCCAGCAGCATATGCTTGTGCTTAGTAGACAGTAAGTCAGTTAGGGCTTTCCTCTGTGTTGATCTAGAAGCTTTCATACCAGGAGAGAGAAGTGTTAAAACTCTACATTCTCACTTCTGACTCACTGATTTAACCACATTGAAGCAGGAGCAGCAGCAGAATACTCCTGTGGTGTAAATCTGTTTGTGTTCCCTTTCCAAAAAAGAGAAAAAAAAATTAGAACAGGAAAAAATAAAAAAATAAAAGCAGGATTTTCTTGAAATGCAGTTTGTGAGATGTGATAAAGCTTGTTTGGTGATCCTGGTTGGACATTTGTGGCAGATTTTTTTTTTTTTTTTTTTGACAAAAATTAAGTGTGGGACTGTCTCCCCTTCCCCAAAACCCCAACTCTCCTCAGCCAAGACGGCATTCCTGTTATAGAAGCTCTGTTATCTTGGAGGTTTAATGCCAAGTCGATACAACTCCAGCACCCTCCCTTACACCTCACGTTCCAGGGAACACATATATCCCGTCTACGCTGTCAAACTTTTAGCACCTGCTACTTTGCTGCGGTCCCCCAGGCGATGTCAATTTCTCTGGTGGTTCAGGAGGATGGGCTCGGAGAAATGGGTCAGCAAAGGTTGATGCTAAAATGGTTATCAGGGTGAGGCTCGGGCCAGCGGGCCGACATCTACTTTTGACGTTGTCGCCTTCGTGTTTCTGCCCAAAGCGACACTCTGGGTATAAGTAAAAGGATGGATGTGTCAAACTCAGTTCACTGCTTTAGAGTCAACCGGATGCAATTACTTTGCAACAAATTTGAATGAAAAAAAAAAGATTTTTCAGCAACTCTTGGAGAAACATCACTATATAAAATAAATAAAGCCAAAGCACAGCCACCTTCCACAACTGTACCTGCCCCCGTTCCCAAAGGTCCTGGGTAACACTTTTTTATGCAGTAATCCAAAAATCATGTTATCCTGCCTTATGGGAGTCAAATATAACAAAGCAGCTTCCATCCTATTTCAATGAAAGCAACCAGCTCGCCTTATTTTACTAAGATTTGTCAGAAGACGGAGGATTAGCATGGCCCCCCCAAGAAAATCTGGGCTCTCATATCCCCAGATGACTGTAATCCAACAAACAAAACAGGCACCATGCATGCATAAGGCTGCAGGATCTGATGACATGATGCTCAGCAGCATCCAAAGCTGTTGTGCAATTCGAAATATTTCAATGTATGTAAAGTATTTCAACAGACAGCACGTTCATCATAAAGCTCCAATTTTCAAGTCGTTCCCAGTGATATCTTAATTATGACGTTTTTAGCCAAAATCAAAAACCTTCTGTGGTTTTCTAGGACATAGTTTCTGCAGAGCAGCTGGAGGATATATGAGAGCTCTTTGTCTGTGTCACAAACTGACTGGTTCCACATGGTTCCACATGCAGCAGGTTTATTACCCCAGACAGGATGACAGGTGTCACAACACGGCTAAAAGTCCATAAAGCTCAGTCAGGGTCAGGCAGGGAGGGATAAAACACAAGACTGGGACAAAAATGGGAGAATCGGAGATCAGATGTGAGGTAGAACAGGACAGTCCCAGGAGAACTGGGTGAAGTCGAAGCAGGGTGAGGTAGAAACGCTCAGTAATGCAGGCGGAGTGGCTCAAACAATACTTCGCACCGCGTGAGCCTCTGAGCAGTGGTCAAAGGTCCTGTGGGGGATTGGAAAATGAGAGTCAGCTGACTGACATCAGAAACTGTGCGTTGGGGTTGCTGGGAGATGTAGTGAGTTTAGTATTCTGGAAACGACTCCCGTCGGTGACCAGAGGGGGAGACAGAGCTTAGTTTGCAACAAAAACTACAAGAAATATCAGAGCTATTGTACAGTTTAGATCCAGATTCCAGCCCAGACGACAAAAACAAAGACGTTCATGGATTTATTTATGGATGCATTAGAATGGGGGCAGAGCAGGGAGCTTGTAGCTCCGCCCAGCGTCATTTCTACATCACAAATACGATATTTTTCAAACGTCATTTTTTCATCTGCTCCTGAGTCACAAGTGACTTCTCAGAATCAGTGAATGCACTGGGACTGAAGTAGACATCGGTTTTGATGGTCATTCGTGTTAGCCCCGCCCCAACGGGGCCAAAAGTTTTGAAACTGAAATTTTAAGATTTGAAAATTAAAAAAAAAAGAGTTGAAATTAAAAATTTGAGTTTTGAAACCGAAAAAACAGAACATTTGGAGCTGAAAATAATTACATTTATTTTAGAATAGAAAAAAGTTTTTGACATTTTACATTTTTTTGGGCCAATTAAAAATTACCAGTAAACAGCACCAGCAGTCGATAATGAATATTTATCCAAAAAGTTGGGGTGTGTATCTTTCCCTCTCACACAATTTGATAAACATCTTGATAAATAAAGGATTCAACTAACTTTTTGCTGATATGATTCTTTTACCAAAATCGCTAAAATCTAGTTATTTCTTATTGTTATGGCATTTAACAGAGAAATGTATTCATGTATTGACGTCTTTTTGTTTGCATCGCATGAACATAAACAGACAGAAACTGCAGTTTCCTTGAAATCGAGTATTAATACATCTTGATTGATTTTAACCGTTTTAACCAACATAATCTTGTTCATGGTTTTCAAACGATACTGCAGTTCCTCAATCAATTTTTTTTATACGTCTCAAATATCTTTTACATTTGTACCACAAAGTATCAAATTTCATGCCTATTTTTCAAAGTTTGAATTGTTTTTGTGTAAATAAAAACCTCTTGATTGTCTTTTTTGTGCATTATTCTTGTTTTGATTGCTTTAATAAACCATTATTAAATCCAATCCAATCTTTTATGCACAAATTGATCAGTATTGACATAGAAATGTTATTTTGAGCTCAATTCTCTTCATCAGAAAAGTCACAATAACATGTTAAAAACACAATTTTCATCAAAGTGGCTCTTTAACTAAAGAGTGAAATAGAAACGGATGTTTTCAGAAATGCAACGAGAGTCTTGAGTGTTTTCTTGATCTGAAAGGAAAGACTTCAATCATCCCTAAGATGGTGGAGACAGGCAAATAAAGAGAAGACAAAGTACAGGATGAAGGATGCCCTCGAACGGCGGGTTCACGGCGCCGTCACCTCTGCATCTTTGAAGACAGCAGCGCCGCGGTAACATAAGCTTTCCCTGCGGAAAATATACAAGGGGACATCTTTGATAAACTCCTGAAATAAATTCTTTCCAATAAAAACGTTCTTGAGAACGATGATTTGCAGAGGAGCACAGAGCCGCCGCCGTGCTCGCCGCTCTCGCTCCTTTTCCCAGCACCCCTCCCTCCAGGGGTCTCGGCGGCCGGGATCTCTAATGAGTCTTGCGTTATTAATCCTTGCAATGGGGTACATGAATTCACTCGCGAGCAAAGCCGGCTGCAGTCACTTCGGCCCATAAAAGCTGGAATGTATTCCTTTCATGTGGCGTGTTGATGATGTGCTCTGACAACGGCGGGTAAGACTTCCCTTCCCCTGTCGCGCAGGCCTTCGTCTGGGGCCACAGAGGGTCATCCCAGACACACTTGGGCTTTTATGGGTGGTCAAAAAACACGCCAACAGGTCACAAATAGGACTTCCTTTATGAGTCGGACCTACACATCCACCTCATTTGGAATTAGCTTATTTATAGGTGTCCCATAAATCAGATTTATTTTGTTTTTTGGCTTGTCGGGAGCCTTGAGGGTCATTCTGGGGAACCGCGGTGCTCCTCGCTAAAACCTGGAGCAGAGCGGATCCAAAAACGAGAATGAAATGAAACCAAAACAGTTCTTCAGTTAACGTCACGGAGCAGCTTTTTCTTCATGGAAAAAAGAACAGCTTTAAGACAGGATTACACTAATAAGGTGCTGACAGCTCAGCTGGGGAACGTCTCAGCACAGATGCTGCTTTCCTAGCTTAAAGTTTCACTCCAAGTCCCTTATTTTTATCTATTTCAAAGCGTTCCAAATGATCTTTAACTGATAATGATACAACTTTTATCCAAAAATAAAAAAAATAAAAAACACGTTTTTTTCCTTAGACATATTTTCTGCAGGAGCTCAGTAGAA
>NC_050522.1:25917883-25958264 GCF_002922805.2 Oryzias melastigma
TGCAGTTTGTGCTTTTTCAAGCCTCTGGTTTTCATCTGATCCGACACGATTTCATCTCAAATTCTTCTAGAAATGTGAAAAAAATACTAAAAGGACATTTTAAAAACACAATTTTCATCAACGTGGGTCTGTACGGCGCCCCAAAAGGGACATTCAGGATAAAAAAAATTGAAGTCAAATTTTTGTTATTTTTTTTGTGGTTACTATCTGGTGCGCACCAGATAGTGATAAAGGGACATCAAAGTAAAAAACTTTTTTTTTTCTGATGACTAACTTGTGCGCACCAGGTAGTAAGGGGTGCATACGAAATAGTGACAACATTTTTTTTCAAAAATTGTACAGAGCCCCTTAAGTGACATCAAAGTTTAAAAAATTGAAGTAAAAAAAATGCTTTTTTTAAAAAATTGAAGTAAAAATGATTATTTTTGGGTTATTAACTGGTGTGCACCAGATAGTAACTTCTGTGCACCAGATAGTCCTTTGTACGCACCAGATAGTAACAAAATAGTAACAGATTTTTTTTCTAAAAATTGTATAGAGCCCCTTAATGTACATTACAGTTTAAATATATATATATAATTTAATTAAACTGGCTCCCTGTGCCCCTCAAGTGCAGGGTTGTGTCAGGAAGGGCATCCGACGTAAAAACTCTGCCAAATCACTGATGCGAAACAGTGGGTGCTGTTACGCTGTGGCGACCCTGAAAGGGATAAGCCGAAAGGGAACTACTACATTTTTTTAATTAAAGTATTTTTTCTGGTTACTACCCCAAATAGTAACTGGTACGTACCAGGTAGTAACAAAAAAATTGTATGGAGCCCCTAAAGGGACATTGAAGTAAAAAATTCAAGTAATTATTTTTTTTATTTTGTTGTTACTAACTGGTGCGCACCAGATAGTAAGTGGTGTGTACCAGTTATTATGCTTTTTTTATTTGAATTTTTAGAAAAAAAAACATTTTTTACTTCAATTGTTTTTATTTAACTTCATTGTCCCTTTAGGGGCTCCGATCTTAAAGGTTTGAACTTAACAGTATTTTCTCTTATATTTTACTTACTGCTCGGTGGTGTTTGTCAGACAGCCGTGCACTAGTGTACCGTGCACGTGTGACAAATACAATTTGATTCCTGAACCATTGAAAGGAACATATTTGGAAAATAGACATTTGTGTTGATTTGACTGTTTTCGTGTCTCCTAAAAATGCCCCCAAAGAGTTGCTCCTCATTTTCTGGGTTTCCCAGGTGAGTTTAGCTTAAAATGTAGAAAAAAGGAGACAATCTGTGAAAATCTGCATTCGTCTTCGCTGCAGACAGATCTCTGCTGTGAAACGGGTCACAGTCGACCCGAACTGAGCGCGCGTCTGCGTGTTGGAGGGTCTCCGTCCTGATTGACAGAGCGCGCCGCGCGCGTGCAGCTCCGCTCCCCTGACGGACCAATAACCGGCTTTTCTGTCCCATTTATGACACGAGCCAATCTGCCTCCAGCCGAGACCCTCCCTCTGCTTTTCACAGATTTGTATCCCCATTTTCCCCAAATTCATCTCACCCCTTCCACCCCCCTCCTTCAGCTCAGACAAACGCGCGCGCGCACAACACGCAGACGGAAGGAAGACTTCACACAGACTGATCTCTTACTGTTTCCTGTTCGTTTTCTGCGTCTGGGACGTCAACCAGCGTCTCCATCAGTCACTAGAGAGCGCTGTCCTCGCGTGCCACCCCCACCCCACACACCCTCCATCATCAAAAGGCCGCGGTTCAGTCGGTCCAGGCGCTGCGGCTTCTCCTTTCATCTGCGTCACGGTCGGTGGCTGGAGAGGTGCGCGCGCATGTGCGTAAAAGCGCATCCACTTCTCCTAAAAAAACATTTGAATAATATCATAAAGGCGCTCAGGGACGCAGTCTTCCGTTTTTCTTAATTTAACGCTTTTAAAGCTGAAATTGTAACAGTTAAAGATGAACGAGGTTTCACTTCTGAAGCCTAAAAACGAGGAAGAAAAGAAAACTGGCGCGGATTTAAGAAATGAAGCGACAAGTCGCATTTTAGTTCGAAATGTTTATATATTTATTCGAATTAAATAGAGTAAATAAATGAATCGGATCACATGTTACTGATTTAAAGTGATACATTTTTAAAATTAACTAAATATTTTTTTTACAATTAGATTTTTTATTTTTATTGAAAAAGAAAACATAAAAAATGATTTTTGTCTCCTTAAAGAGAAACTAAGCTGTTGATGTATCATTAATACATAAAGAAATGTCGGTAAATTGTCCTGATTTTAAATATTTTTACGAACAGATTAAAATACTGACTTTTTAAAATAGAAGTGATCGATAATTTGAGTTTATTTTTTACTCTAGATTATGAACGGTCCAATTATAGGAAACAAGCTGCACATGTGACGTTTTTTTCCACCTTTTTCCGGACCGAAATGTTTGTGATTTTTCGGCGTTTGTTGCAGAAGATGAAATCTGCAGCTGGTGAGTCAAAAAATGAAAATAATTTGTGTTTTTTTTTTGGATCCACACATTTAAGAAAGCAGTTTGCAGATTTCACACTCTCATCGCGTCGGTTTGCTTAAGATTTAAGGAAATATTTGTAAAAGTGAGGAACTTTTTTATTTCTAAAATTTAAATAATTAAAAAAATGGAATATTTTTAATAACGAATGTTATTAAAATAAAATTGTAATGTATTAGAGGTGGAAAACGCACTAAATAGTTTAAATACAAGTAGGAGACTAATTAAAAGGCAGCAGATTGGCTCCTCCCCTTTCCATCTGAGGAAGAAGAAGTGTGTGTTTGTGTGTTTGTGTGTGTTTTTGTGTGTCTGCATCGTATAAGAGCCGCCGAGCTTCTGATGTCCTGCCCACTGTCAGAGCTGAGCACGCGCCGCTAGTGCGAGGCTGTCACCTCCCCATCAGTCGTCAGGGAGGCGGGCTGCACTCACCGGGGGACTCGGCGGCATCTCCGAGGTTCGGGAAAGTTCTGTCCGATCTGAAGACCATGCAGTTGGAGAACATCCTTCCCAGCTCCAGCATCAACTTACCCAAGACCTTCTACAACCTGTCCTCCGCGGACAGCGGCGACCACAGCCCGCGGCCCACCGCGCAGCTCGACTACCCCGAGGTGGAGCGGCCGGAGTCCGAGAGCAGGAGCGCGCCGAAGAAGTTCCTGGGCGGCGTGGGCACCGGGATGCTGGGCGAGGGAGAGGGGGACGCTTTTAGCAAGGCCGACGGCCGGAAGGGCTCCCCGGGGCTGGGTGAGGACGAGCTGGCGAGCGGCCGACGGTACAACATAGACGAACTTGGCTCTGACCGCTACTTCATCTCGTCATCCCAGGCGAGCTCGGACATGGCCAACCCCTGCTCCCTCTTCCCCTACACCGGACAGAGCGGCTCGGTGTACGCCGGCTCGGGCAGCTCCAGGTACCCGGCCTCGCTCCATTACGGCTCCGTGCTGCCGCCCGCGGGCTTCTCCTCCCCGTCCGTGTGCAGCGGGCGGGGTCAGTTCGGCGGCGGCGGGTACCAGTTCAGCCAGGGTCCGGGCTGCTTGTACCCGTCCTACCCCGGGACGGGGGCGGCCATCGGCTCCATGTCCCTGCCCGGCTCTGCCGCCGGGGCCAGGGCGCAGGTCTACCTGTGCAACCGGCCTCTCTGGCTGAAATTCCACCGACACCAGACCGAGATGATCATCACCAAGCAGGGCAGGTGAGCGGCGCGGAGGCCCCAGGGCCGTGCGTAAAATGCGCACTTTTTACGCACGACTTTAAATCCTTTCAAATTTGCAAAAACACCTAAATGCATTAATTATACACCCTCTACTGACAATTCCCTAAATATTTTAAATAATTTCAGTATTTTTCAGATGTTTTATCACCAAAAAATGTTCATTTAAAACAAATTATTTTTTTTCCAGGCGGATGTTTCCTTTTCTCAGCTTCAACATCACCGGACTCAACCTCACGGCCCACTACAACGTCTTTGTGGAAATTGTTCTGGCCGACCCGAACCACTGGCGCTTTCAGGGGGGCAAGTGGGTCACCTGCGGGAAGGCTGACAACAATATGCAAGGTGAGTCCCCAGAAAAAAATGTCAATTTTTTACGCTTAAGAAGGCCTGAAATAAAATATCTTATCAGGTTTTTTATTCATGGAGGCCTCAGCTTTTATATAAGGAAATGTGTGATTGAGGAAATGTTAGTGTTAAAGAAAAATGCCTTTTATTAGGTTTTTAAATCGTTTCTTTAAATTTATGATGTTAGATGTAATAGTTACTTCATATTTACAGAGTTAATTGTAGTTTTTAAATTTTAAATATGTGTAATTTATTGTTGTACATTATTTTCAAGTTAAAAATAAGAATGAAATCTAAAGTTGAGACCTAAAAATGCTAATTTATTTTAAAACTAGATTGTAATTTTATCTTTTTATTTAATTTGTTTGAAAATGTTAATTTGAAAATCCTTAATGTGCAAATTTTCTATCATATTCAAGAAATTGTTTCTAGAAATGTATGACGTTTAATGTAATATTTGCTTTATATTTAAAGAGTTAAATGTAGTTTTTTTTAATTGAAATAATACAAATTTTATCAAGTTAAAAAAGAAAAAGAAAACCTAAAATTATGACCTAAAAATGCATTTTTTATAACTTAGATTATAATTGAATCTATTTATTTGAAAATGTTACTTTGAAAATCCCTAATGTGTAGATTTTTAATCATATTTATGTTTTTTATGTAACATATTTAAAAAACAAATTTACAGTTAAACAAACATGACGTAAAATTCAAGTAATTGAAGTTTTTCAGAGAGTTTTAGTGATATTTTTGTGGATTTGACTTTAAGGTAACAAAGTCTACGTTCATCCTGAATCCCCAAACACCGGCGCTCACTGGATGAGGCAAGAAATCTCCTTCGGCAAGTTGAAGCTGACCAACAATAAAGGAGCCAACAACAACAACACGCAGGTGAGGCGTTGATTCCTGCTGGACTAAATCAAAAACGAGGTCATTTTTTAGAAGTGATTTCATCTGTGTGCCCCGTTTGAGCAGAGTCAAAGCTGCTGCGTGTTCTTTTAGAAGTTGTGCTCATTGACCACTTCCCGTTTGCAGATGATCGTCTTGCAGTCGCTTCACAAATACCAGCCGCGGTTGCACATCGTGGAGGTGACGGAGGACGGCGTGGAGGACATGAGCAACGAGGCCCGAACCCAAACCTTCACCTTCCCGGAGAACCAGTTTATAGCCGTCACAGCTTACCAGAATACAGATGTGAGTTTTATTCTGCAGTTTTGCTCTTTCGTTGCCGTCAGACGTGCTAATGCGTCGTTGGTCTTCCAGATCACGCAGCTGAAGATCGATCACAACCCATTTGCTAAAGGTTTCCGGGATAACTACGACTCGTACGTCCGCCTTACCTCCTGCTTTGTGGTTGTGTTGGTTGACTCTGAATTGACGCTTTGATTCGTTTGTGGTTTTGCAGGATGTACACGGCCCCCGAGAGCGACCGGCTGACTCCGTCCCCGACAGACTCCCCCCGCTCCACGCAGATCGTCCCCGGCGCTCGCTATGCCATGCAGCCTTTCTTTCAGGACCAGTTCGTCAACAACCTGCCTCAGAACCGATTCTACACCGGGGAGCGCACCGTCCCCCAAACCAACAGCCTTCTCTCGCCACAGACCGAGGACGCTGGCGCCGCCGCCTCCGCCCAGCGCTGGTTCGTGCCGCCGGTGCAGCAGCCGGGCTCCAACAAGCTGGACCTGTCCTACGAGAATGACTATTCCACCAGCAGCCTGCTGTCGTACGGCATCAAACCTCTGTCCCTGCAGACGTCCCACGCGCTCGGCTACTACCCAGACTCCGCCTTCGCCTCCATGGCTGCAGGCTGGGGCACCAGGAGCTCCTACCAGCGCAAAATGACCACGGGCCTGCCCTGGTCCCCCCGCCCCAGCCCGCCAGCCTTTTCCGAGGACCAGCTGGGGGTCACGAAAGACAAGCTGCCCGAGGAGAACCTGCCGCCCACCTCCACCTGGATCGAGACGTCCGGCTCGCTGAAATCGGTGGACTCTATCGATTCTGGTGTCTACTCCATGGTGTGCAAGAGACGCAGGATGTCGCCCGGGGGCTCGAGTACGGAAAACTCCCCCACCATCAAGTGTGAGGACTTGAGCACAGAGGAATACAACAAGGACAATCCAAAAGGCATGGGTTATTATGCATTCTACACCAGCCCCTAAGACTGTATTTATTCAAGCATAACTATTTGTTTATGACTCAGTGTTCCTCGTTAATGTCTTTTTTGTTTTGTTTTTGTTTTTCTCTTTTCTCTAAAGGTGCCAAAGCTTAGTGTCCCCCCCTCCCAAGCAAGCTGAACATGGTTATTTTTCCAGGCCAGCCCCCCTCCCTCTCAAAACATGCATAGTGGTTGTTGTTTTGGTTTTATTATGAAAAAAAAGCATGTTTGACAATTATTTTGAAACTTCTTTTTTATTTTAAACCGATGTGGACCCCCCCCCCCACTGCATATTCAATCATATCATTTTTTGTTGTACAGTATTTGTGCACTTTAGGATGTGATGTATCTTGTACTGTACAAATTGTCTTCATGGAAGTGGTATTAAATGGACAAATAAAATTGCTTTTCATAAAGCAAATGACTTCTTCTATATGTGTCCTTCAAAAAATGATTTTAATTTGACGAAGATTTATTAAAGAAATGGGAATTTTGAAAATAATCTAATTTATTTTTTTATCTATAAATCTAAGTTTCTTTAATTTTACTGCACACATTACTTTTATTTAAGAAAAATACATTTTATCCACAATATGAATTGTAGAAACTTATTAATGGATGAATACTGGAAGTCTAACTCGACACGCTTCAATGGCAACTATTTCATCTCACAACATTCATTTTTGTTCTATTTTTCTTCATTTAAAATAAATAATTTTACATCTTTACATTTAAGCAGCATTTTAAGGATTTAAAGCATCAGAAAAGACAAAAATCCGATAATTAAAGCTGCTCCAATTGCATCGATAAACGCACAAAGCAACATTTCTAATATCCGTCGCAATAAAAGACAATCACGTCTTTAGCGGCTCCATTGTTCGGATCTCCATGTGAGGCTCATGGAAACATCCACATGAGCAAAAGTTTACTTCTATTCTGTTTGTGTTTCGTCCAAAAATGCACAATTAAGGAAAAAAAAAATCCCAACATTCGCACAAACACTCGTTGGCTGGCGTTGCGGGCACCTGCTTCTCCTCAACAAAAATACCTCATCTCCTCCCCGATGAGGAACCCAATTTGAATTGATTTACATACTCCGATTCTAATTAATTCTGTTGTCAGACTCCTTGACAAAGTGAGGAGCCTGACTAACTCCAATTAACACCTCCTAACAAGGTAGAGTGTTTGATTGCCCCGGCCTCTCAGGAAAGCTGTAAGAAAAAGGCTCATGGGTAAGGAGGGGGGGGGGCGGGTGGGATAAAAATGTTTTCACTCGTGCTTGTCAGCAAATAGTATCTGATGATGTTTTTCTTCTCTTTTGTCATGTCTTGACCTCTGTTGATAATTTGTTGTGATTTGGAGAACAGCTGTCGGGATTCTATTGGACGATAACGGCGGCCTCGGCGGCTGGAGGTGCGGCGGCGGCGACGTGTGAGGCTCTAACACCGCAGGATATGATACTCTTTAAATAGAGCCGTCTTATGTTCCTCTTTATGCTGACGATGTGCTTCTGTTTTTTAGTGGCAGCTACTATCCTGAAATGTATTGAAAACTTAGAATAAGGCTCACGAAACTTAAGGATTTTAAAGAAGAACTTAAATATAATTTAAGACAAAGACAATAAAACTAAGTGCCAGAATCTGGAGTTTCTTACTCTACACATGAGATTCTATCACTATGATTCCCTTTGTTCCGTCTTTAAATGTATTTTGGCAAACATTTGGCTTTGAACTAACTTACCACAAGTTATTCCTATTCTCCACAAATTTCCACTTTCCGAGTTTCCCACACTAATGAGCTAATTAGCTGGCTAAATGATTTAGTTTGAGACATTATGACACAGCCCATCTTGGAATTTTTCTACATTTTTGTCAGGAAGGCCACTAAATTTAAAACCTGTTCACCACAATTTAATGCTATATTTTAACTCAATTAAGCCCTTTTATAGTCCCACCCCAATCCTCTTTTGATCTATTTTCAGATAATTCCCAGTGGAAGTTTGATTATTTTTAGGAAAAATCGCAAAACGTGTCGTTTTCTAGGACATAATTTCTGCAGGAGTTAGCTAGAAATTAACCTCTAAATTGTGGGCAGGACTGTTGGGGGGGGTGCAACCTCACCCCCACTACCCGTCACCCATCTGTTTACACCAGGGGTCCCTAGATCCGGCCCCCTGAACTATATCAGAGAACCATGATTTATTTATTTTTTCCCACCCTGGCCATGCAATTGAGACCCACTCAGAATGTGACTCTTCATTTCCAGCCTTCTTTTTAGAACGTAACTTCTGCAATAAACGAGGGAACATTGTTTTGGTAAAAATGTAACACATATATACATGTAAAAAGTATGGAGCTATTTGGGGACATAAAGATTTGAAACCCAAATAAAACATTTTGACCAAAAAAAAAATTGGCGTTTGGCCAAAAAAATGTAAAATGTCCAAAACTTTTTGTTGTTTTAAAATAAACTTAATTATTTTCAGCTTTAAATGTTCTTTTTTTAAGTTTCAAAACTCAAAATTTCAATTTCAAAACTTTTAAAAAGCAGGGTTTTTATTGCGCCACAATGGGGCAAAAAGTTTTGAAACTGAAATATTTAGGTTTAGGTAAAAAAAGATTTGAAACTGAACACAAAGTTTTGAAATTGAAATTTTGAATTTTTAAACCTAAAAACCAGAACATTTTAAGCTGAAAACAATTACGCTTATTTTATAATAACAAAAAGTTTTGGACATCTTACTTTTTTTTGGCCAAGCACCAATATTTTTTTCAAAATGTTTTATTTGGATTTCAAATATTTATGACTCCACACAAAATACCTTTGTTTTGAAATAATATATTTTTTTCTGACACTTTCTGTGAAGATCTCAGAAAGGATTATTAATTATTGGTTACATGTAACTTTCTGGAAAACCTGAAATGTTTACGTTTAGACTCACCCTGTAATTTTTACACCTCTTCTGTTAGCCTACAAACTGACCGCGGCCTCACATCAGAGAAGAAAACTGTTATGTGGCCCTCACATGAAGTTTGGAGACCCCTTGTTTACACCATAGACATATATTAATCACTGGATAAAGCGAGATGTTGACGTCACCCATAGAAAATGCCCTACCTCCAGATCAAGAATCAGGACAAATCAGTCAGCTTAGCTTCCTGGTACGGCCGCCGCCATTTTTAAACCAGTCGACAGTGATTGGTCCGAGACGGTCTGAGTCACGTTTTTAGAGGAACTACGTCGCTAATTATGAGTGAGCTTGTTCGAAGTCCACAGCTGTCAATCAAACGTTGGAGGTTGGGCCAGAGGGGACCACATGCTTTTACTGAGGCACCTGATTGGTCAGTTTATAACTTAAGTAACTTGCGGTAAGGAAAAATATCTTAAAAAAAATAAAATTAGAAAGAAGATTTTGAAAAGAAGTTATCAGAGCAAGAATGGTTATTCTGACCAATAGAATGACTGAGTAATAAGGGTCTATTTCACAATAGAAGTCTGTGGGATTTTGACTTCTTGGAACAAGCGGGTACTTCCTGTTTGGTTGATATATCCAGTGAATATACAGTCACTAACTTACAGCCCCTCCCAAGCTAACATTCGCGATGCAAGGAAAATAGCAGCAATGTCAAAGCTATCCAATCATACAGTTCTGATCCAGATTCCAGATCAGACCAGGAAAACAAAGATGTTCATGGATCTATATGTCTTCAAGTGGATGCATCAGAATGGAGCAGAGCAAGGGGATTGTGTGCCACCTACAGTATCTTTTTCAAACTGTATGGTTTGTCTGCTCCTCATTTCCGAATAAAGAAATACTCAGAAATGCAATTTTGAGCTCAATTTTTTTACGTAAATTTTACGTATTGATTTGTTCATTTATTTGACGGGGACATTGGCCACTAAAAAACGTTGGTGCCAATGAACCAACGTTAGCTACAAAGCTATTTTCCCTGGACTGATGGTGAGATTGTCTACCTAAAAAACATAAAATTAGAAACAAAATGCAATGCAAGCATAAAAACAGTAATATTTTTTAAAAGGTAAAAATACGAGACATACATGGTCAATACATGTTAAGACCCATTAGAGTGGGTCTTAAAGACTTTTTCAGGATCTGTAGCCGCTCTGACAACCAAAAAAAAAAAACTTTCCTGTTTGTATTCTTATCAACGTGACTGTTTTTGAATTCAGATTAATCCTCTGATGCTCGTTTTTGTGGTAAGTTTTCCTCCTAAACTTGTAACCATTCAAGCAAGAAGGTAGAATAATCAATAGACACCTTGACTGCATGCTTGCAGTAGTGATGTTTACTTGAAGGAGGCTTACGCTCTGGGAGATGATAGACACCGGAGCTCCACATTGTTAACATCGTTCACTGCCATCTTATAATTGACTTACTTTTGTTGGACCTTTCAAAATAAAATCCTTAGTGAAACTTGTTTCGTGTGTGCGGACGACCAACCGCACGCCTTTGTCCTTCCCTCAGGCCGTCCTCTGGTTACCATCTTCAGAATCCGTGTAAGGCGGGCCGAGGAGGCTCTGAAAGTGCTGACATCTAAACGCACATGGCGCCCCGAGGCCGTTTCCTCACCTTCAGTCACACACTATTACTGCTCTCACTGACTAAACGCGGCCACGGGCAGACACGTGTCTGGGTCAGGATTGTTTTAAAAGTCGGCTTCACTCAGAGCGTAGCAATTATGTTTCCTCTTCATGCCATATTTTCTCTTTTAATGTGTTGATAAATGTCAGATCTTACATGGTCATCAAGCCAGTTAGAATCATGTGGAATTGTTCCTCGGGACACGTGTTTCCTTTGATCTTTGTCTTTTAGGACAAAAGATTAGTCATGAGTCAAATCTGAAGTGATACCCCAAAACAAACATCTGAACATTGAACCACAGTTCTTGAAACTTTTGTTCCTCTATAAAAGAAATGTTTGTTTTTTTCTGGAATTGCTCAAAAGTGAGTGAGACCTCAAGTTATCATTGCCACAACTGTTTGGACCAGAGTGTTGAGTGTTGGCACAGTCCACGGAGGTGCCGAAGAGCGTGGTGTCAGTGCCCTTAGACAGCGTGTGCATCCAGCAAGCGGGGCAATGGTCCACTGGCGCGTGCATAATGGTGGAGCGTCTCCCACGGCTAAGCTGCACTTAACAGTACATTGATTTCAAACCTCTGCCTTCCCTCCGGAGGCCAGTGGAACGCTCCTCAACAGGTCGGACCGCTCCCAGAGTCTTCAGCGCCACCATTTACCGCCACCCCTCCCAGCAACCGCCAGTCCTTGTGTGGATTGAGGTGCACCGCGTCGGCCGTAGGACTTGGTTCTCCCCCTCTTTTCCTCCTGCGAGTGTCCCCGAGGAGGAGGAGGATGCAGGGGGAGTACGCCTCTTCATCTGAGGCACCAGGGCGGAAAAGCTCTGTGGTCAAAATCAATGCAATGGCACTTTGGTGAGCGTTCTTACAGATTTCAGAATTCTCCCCCTCAGAGGGCCCCACCACTCAAGAGAAATTATAAAAGGCTTGTTTTAATTCTTGAATCTTTTGGGACAAACTTTGCAGAAGCCAGTTATTTTGCAGCCTCCATCTGTTTTAAAAACAGCACATCCTGTCCTGAGATACCAATGCGTTCTCACTCCTAACTCGTCACATATTGACGTTTGGTTAAAGACCCCTCCACGTAAAAAATTGACGTTTTGGGTGTCCCCAACTTGTCGTTTTTTGATGTGCTGGGTGTTCCCATTAAATCATGGGTCCCCAACCTCTGGGCCACGAACCAGAACCAGTCCAGCACCTGGACACAGAGCACACCATTACCCTAACCCAATACCAGTACCATGACCATAAGCCAGTACCAGTTTGCGTCTGGTACTGCATCCGGTGCCGGGTTAGGGAACTGGTACTGGACGTGTCCCAAGGACCAGTCGGCATCTTGTAATGTGTTTGGTACCACATCGGGTAATGTATCCTGAGGACCAGTGTGTACTGCATTCGGTACCACAACCAGTACCACGTCCAGAGGACCCGTCGGCGTCCTGTCCTGCATTCAGTACCACATCCAGTACCGTGTCCGGAGGACCAGTCTGTACTGCATTCTGTACTACATCTGGTAATGCGTTTCTAGAACCAGTCTCTACTGCATTCGGTACCACATCAGGTAACGTGTCCGGAGGACCAGTCTGTACTGCATTCGGTACAACGTCCAAGGACCAGTTGGCATCCTGTACTGCATTCGGTACCACAGCTGGTACTGTATCCGGAGGACCAGTCTGTACTGCATTTGGTACCACATCCGGTACCATGTAAGGAAGAAGCAGTCTGTCCTGCATTCAGTACCACATCCAGTACCGTGTCCGGAGGACCAGTCTGTACTGCATTCTGTACTACATCTGGTAATGCGTTTCTAGAACCAGTCTCTACTGCATTCGGTACCACATCCGGTACCATGTAAGGAAGAAGCAGTCTGTACTGCATTCGGTACCACATCAGGTAACGTGTCCGGAGGACCAGTCTGTACTGCATTCGCCACCACGTCCCGAGGACCAGTCAGTGTCCTGTACTGCATTCGGTACCACAGCCGATACTGCATCTGGAGGACCAGTCTGTACTGCATTTGGTACTACGTCCAAGGACCAGTGGGCATCCTGTATTGCATTTGGTACCTCATTCGGTACCGCGTCCCGAGGGCTACAGACCCTTGATTTTACGAACAGCCAGCAAGTAAAAAAAAAAAAACGACGAGTTGGGGACACCCAAAACGTCAAATAGTGACGTGGAGGGGTCCTTAACCAAGCGTCAGTCTGTGTCGATTTGGGGATGAGAATGTGTAGGAGATACAGCTATAGTGGGACTTAAGAAAGTTTCTGATTCAGCTCCAAAGAAGGAAACTTTCTTTGTCATTACATACCCCACTTTACCAACTCCTTCCTTTATGAGAGTCTCAGCACAGGTGGATGCCAGAGTGCTGCTGTTGCTGGTTCTTTTTATCTGACTCATCTCCCTGCTGCATTGTTCCCATGCATGTTTCAGGAAAACACAGCACACGTCTTCCTGCACTAATAGGCCCTCAGCCTCTTTAAGACTCAGGGCACAATTAGGAGGTGATAGTTTGATCTCCCACCTCACAGCTCTATTTTTGAGCTGCCGCGTGATCGTGTCGGATGTTGAACGAGCTCTATTTAAAGGAAGATGCCAGGCAGCTCTGGAGGAACTTTGTGTTGGATCAAGACTATCAAGCATTGCTTTAAAATTTGAAGAAATAAGTAATTGCATTTTTTTTTGGTCATCAATAGATGTTCTTGAATATGTTCAGAACAGATGAGTTTCATTTATGTTTTTTACATTTTAATTATTTTATATCATAAAAAAATCAATATGCTAATGGTGTAATAATATAGATTTTTTTCATTCAACTCCAAGAAGGATTTGCCTTTTCTGACCCACTGACTTTTGCTCTGTACAGCATTGCCATCTTCTGGTAGAACCATGTTACTACAGCTTGGTAAAGAAGACTAAACACAAATGTTGTCATGTAAATCATTATGAATTATGGCCTTTTATGTTTTTTAACAATGTTTATGCTGCAGCTTGCGGTTTCCATGGCAACAGACTCCCATTGTTTGTGGCAGGAAAATTGACTAGAAACAAAAAGAAAAGGAAGAAAAAAGGAGTAATCAAATTGGTGTTCAGATTTTTTTTTCTTTCACTTAAGTTGTTCACATGTTCATTTGTTTTATTTAATCTTCTCTTTTAGGTAATTAGTTTTCAGTCTGGTTAGTCAGTCTTAGTTCATCTGTTATCACCTTTTTCTCCAGTTTTACAAATGTGTTTTTTCGTGCTTGAGTTTAGTTTATGTCATTTTAGTTTAATCATTAATCAGGAAAAATGTATGATTAAATATTCTGCATTGTCTTTGTTCTTTTGCTCTAAATTGAGCGGAGTCCTGCATTAAATGGTACATAATAAATTAGCCACATACAGAATGAAGGAATGAACTCTCATCATAGTTCGGGTCTCCTACATTTTGGGTTCCAGACAAAATATTCCAAACAAATCTGTGCAGTTAAGTTTAAGATTATCAAAGCTTCTGGAGCAGAATTGGCTTCTTAGTGTATAAAATCTTCTTCTGAGACTTCCAGCAAAATACTGACTTAAACTCAGAAAAAAACACAAACATTTATAGAAATGATTGACAGAATTGAATAGAAACCACATCTGATGTGCAAAACAGAGATAATAGACACCAACTGTCCACTTTATTAGGTACATCTTGCGAGTAGGTGTGATTGTGGACCTGTGACAGAGTGAACCCTGCCTTTGACCACGAGTGGTCGGGTTAGGTTCTGGCATCCCCGTCACCCCGCAAGAGACAAAATGGGTTTAGAAAATGGATGGACGGACCTTGCTAGTGCTGGGTTGGACAACTTTTTGCCTTCAGACCTTCCTTAACCCTTTAACTGCCTGCTCAACCAAATGGTGGGAAACTTTTGGGAAATATGTTTTTAAAAATATGAATTGTGTAGAATTCCCCAAAGTACAGAGTCCCTAAAGAGAAATTGAAGAAAAAAAAAATGAAGTAAAAAAAAACATTTTTTTTCCAAAAATTGAAATATTAAAAAAAAGAACTCTGGTTAGAAACACATCAATTAGTAGCCAGAACTTTTTTTTTTTTAATTCATTTTTTATTCATTTTTTAGAAAAAAACAATTACTATCTGGTGTGCACCAGCTACTAAACCACACTTTTTTTGGTAAAAATTAAAGTAGTAAAAAAAGATTCTGGATAGTAACTGTTGCGCACCAGATGGTAAGTGGTGTGCAAAAGTTACTATTTGGTGAGCATCAGTTACTAACCAGATTTTTTTCTTTTTACTACTTTTTTATTTTAATTTTTAGAAAAAAAGTTCTGGTTAGTAGCCAGAACTTTTTTTTACTTCATTTTTTTTTACAGAACCCCTAAGTATTTTTGTAATTTTTATTTTGTAAATTTAATTTTTTTTTACAGTGTCCCTAAGTATTTTTAGAAAAAAAATGTTACTTTAATATATATACGCATATATATATATATATATACATATATATATGTATATATTCCTTCAGAGGCTCAGTACCAAGGCAATAAGCGGCGAAAAAAACAAAACAGTTTGGGTTTTTTTGAGGAGGGGGGGGTAGTTAAAGGGTTTATCCTTGGTAGCATCAATTCAACAAGGTACTGAAAACATTTCTTAGAGAATTGACATGTACCATTAAAAAATCTTTCAATTGAAAAAAATCGATTTTAGAAAATATCTTTCAGATTGATGGTAGGTTTATTTTACTATAATGCAAAAAATGACTGAGTGCCATCACATCAACACACGTGATGGAGCAGAAACTGATCAACCGTCATTACAAGACTTGACCATACAGTGTGGATTATTCTGATGTGGAAAAACAACAGTGGGCTGAACTTTATCAAACTAAAATGTGAATGGACTTTATTCCTGTTTACTTGTTTGTTTGTACACATATTTAATTGATTATCTTGAAGAAATACAAGGAATCTGGAAAACTTCACCGGCACTGTTCAGTACCAGTTATTTATCTCTGAGTAACTGCTGGACGTTTTGGATAAAGATGTCCTGGATCAACTATGAATCGGATTGGCAACCACAGATTATGATACGAATTGAATTGTTGTTAAAACTAATTGGTACACTCATACTATCAAGGCCTCTAAAGCAGAATTGGCTGCTTAGTGTAAAAAAAAGTTTGGTCTCCTGCAGCTTATGGTTCTTCTAACAACTTATTGACCAAAAAAACACAAACGTTTATAGAAATGATTGACAGAAATGAATAGCATCGGAACTATAGCTGGTATGCAAAACTAAGATCGTGTATGTCCTGGATGATACACACATATCAAAGGTCTAGATTAGCGATCTGCAACCTGCAGCTCCAGATCCACATGTGGCTCTTTTATCTCGATGGTGGCTCCTTGACCAAACGTTAAGTAAGTCATGAAGACTGCTGACCCAGCCATGTCGACCGTTGGAGACGTGGTTCCCTCGTGCACAGCAGCCGATCGGTTCCGTTTGCGCTCCAGAACCTCTTCTGCTGAGATGGAAAAAGCGAGTTTTTTTCCATCTAATTTTTATTCCATTGAATTTCTGGGCCATCGAAAGGTTGAGTCTCAAAATTAAAAACACTGAAATATTTAAGATAGAAAATAATATTTTGGGACATAAAATTTTGCTTTTGGAAGTTCAAAAAATACAAAAGAAAATTGAAAGGTTTAAAAAATTCAGAATCTAATGGAACAGAAAAACTTCTGTAGTTTTTTTAGGACATAGTTTGTGCAGAGCGGCAGGAGTTCAGAAATTTCCCTCCGAGTTGTGGGCAGGACTGTTAGCTCAAAGTAAGCCTACCCTTATTTCCCATGATCCCCATGTTTACAATTTCGAGGGGACTCTGGTGACACCCAAAAGGCGCCAGCATCAATCTGTAGCTGGAAGCGGTAATCGCAACTTTAGCTGGTTGAATAAGCGAAATTTCCTAAATATTAGGAAACCATCTAAATATATTATTTCAAAGCCTTTTCAGAACTATCAGCTTTTACACCTTTGAATGTGAATAAACTGCAAGAGTTTTTTCTCCGTGAATGAGATGATCAGAGCCGCTAAATGCCGTTTTTTCTCCATAACAAAGAGAGTCACAGAGAAAAAAAAAGCGTCAAAAAGGGTCGATAAAAGAGAGAAAAAAAGGAAAAAGGTTAAGTTTAAAACGATATTTTTGTTGCGGCTGGCTCTGGAAGAGGAAGGCAGCCACGATTTGTCGACTAACGGTAAATTGAGTATTAAAACAGTCGACAATTACTTTAATAGTCGATTAGTCGTTACTTTATATTATATGGTGTCAGAGTGTTTGTGAATTTGAAAGTTATTATGGCATTCTGCTAGCTTTTTGGACTTTTTTTTGGCGTTTATTAAAGTTTTTTTAGGCTATTTTAGAGTTTAGCTAATATTTCAGCTACATGCTAGGTATTTTGGCTAATTTAGGCTTTTTTTGTTTGTTTTTTAGGCTAATTTGGCATTTATCTAATATTTTAGCTGGTTATCGGCTTTAGCATTTTCAGGTATCAACTTCAGCACTTTTAGCTATCAATTTAAGTGTTTTTCACTATGGTCACTAGCATCTTCAGCAGCCAAATTCAGCTTACAGCATTTACACTAGCATTATCACGGCTAATGCTATATATCTAGTTTTTAGTTAGTTTAAAGCTAATGATGGTTAAGATGTGTGCTTTACATGACCCAATTATTCGACTAATCAGAAGAAATAATCAGTGATTTGTGGACTGTTAAAATAATGTTTGTAGCAGCCCTACTTCCGGCTATTAATTTTTGGGCGCCATATTTTTTCTCTGCTAGATTCTCCTGACATTTTCTGCTGCTAGCTTGGAAGCCCCCTAGCAACCACAAGCTGATATTAACAAGATGTTAGCTTAACAAAAACGCCGAACAGTATCGGAAATACTATTTTTAGCTTTAGATGAAAAAAACATAGACGTACCTATTTGTCTTCAGTGGATACATCAGAATGGAGTGGCGCTTGTGGCCCTCCGACTCTCTCACTTACCTTACGGCTATAAGCTTTTTCATTTTTCGTCTGCTCCGTATTCTCTACAAAAACAATAAAAAATAATTAGAAAATAACATTTTAAAATAATAATAAAAATAATGATTAATATTAGATAATATTCACTTTTCAGTACTTCTTTTCAAACACGTCCTGCAGGCTTTCCAGCAACTGAAAATGAAGCCCCGCCCCTATACTGCCTCGTTTAATTTCATTGGCTCTCGATGTCGTGCTTTTAAATCTGAATGGCTGACAGCTGCTGTCATTCACCGCGGGGGGCGTGTCCTCGCGCTGTCGTTAGGGGGGAGAGCCAGCCCGTCTCCCCGGAGTGTCAGCCGGCCCAGCCCAGCCTGTACCGTGCATCAGCCGTTTAGGAGTGCATCCGGTGGTTTCGGGACCGGAATGGTGACATGGACGAGCCTCTGGAGCAAATGCGACCCCTTCTGAGAGCCGTGAGTACCCGGAGGAATGCCGGCTCCGGCGGAGAGCCGCAGCGACAGAGCGTCTCTTTGTCCGGAGTTGTGTTCGCCCGCTGCGGCAGAGGTGCGGGGGATGCTGGGGAGTCGGAGCCGGTGCGGCATCGTCCGGGGACCGCCTTTGTTAGCCGGCTTTCACGTGGCGCGCTCACACGTTACTTTCTACCCCTCTGTGTCGGTAAATCGACACGCGGGGTCAGAAAAACTCCCTTAAAAGGAAAGCGGGAGCCGCGCGCGCGAGCCCGGGTTTTTTAGTTAGCAAAACTTGAGGTAGTTCGAGAAAACATTAGCCGTAAATCAGCCCCGCGTGAAGTGAAGCGCGCGGCTTTGAACATCCTATAAATAGTTGAAGGTGCGTGACTTGCTCTGCCTTTACGGCCGCAGCACAGACTTCCCTGTAAACACACACAAATATGGTGAAGTTTGGCTTTTATTAGGTGTGACTCCAAGTTCTGGAGGAACCAGAACCAGTTCCGGGTCTAAACCGGTTCTGTTCAGCTTTAACACCTCAGGAGAGGAGGCTGCACAGCTGGGGTTTACATGGTGACATCAGAGGTGTTGGGTTTTACAGTAACGTGGATTTATTTACACACAGAATCTGTGTGAGTTACACAGTTATAAATACAACTATTTGGTTCAAAGTAAGTACTATAGTGTCAATTACTGTATGAATATTTGGGCTTTACACAAGTTTAAGTCTGACTTTATTTGTAAATTCTGTTTCTTCTTTCAGACTTTCTATTTGGTTAATCTGAGTTTTTTTACATGTCCATTTTCAGAGCCACATGCCATGTTTGTGCAATCCATGTTTAATAATACAGTAACAAACATTTAAACATAATTTTAATAGAAGTCCGTCATTGTGTGAATGCAGCATTCAGTGATTTTCCTGCTTCTTTCTGTACGTTTTTCTGCTCATTAAACTCAATCACACTTTAAGCAAATTCAACAATCTTGGTATCAAAACGTTAAGGACATTACTGCTTGTATTCTTGGTATTTATAAACATTATAGTTTTTTTTAAATATTGAGCAAAATATGCCCCATAGGAAATGAATGAGAAAGCCTTCAAATTTTAATACGATTAGTAAAAAATACATTTAAATATATTCATGGGATATATTTTCATCTTTACAGTAATTAAAAAAAAACGAGTTTAGTTAATATTTTAGCAACAAGCTAACGTTTTTGACTAATTTAGTTTACTGAGGAATTTTAGACTATTTTGGAGTTTAGCCAGTATTTAAGCAATGTGTTTGCTTTTTTATGCTAATTAGGAGTTAGCTAATATTTTAGCAACTTCCTAAAATTTTGGGCTAATTTGTTACCTACTGAAGTTTTATAGTCTAATTTAGAGTTTAGCTTCAATTTTAGCAACATGCTAACATTTTTGACTAATTTAGTTTACGGAAGAATTTTAGGCTGTTTTGGAGTTTGGCTAGTATTTGAGCAACGAGCTAGCTTTTTTGGCTAATTTGGCATCTACTGAGGGTTTTTATGCTTATTTAGTGTTTGTAAACTTGGCATATATTAGGGATTATTAAGCAATTTTGCTATACATTTTTCAGAAATTTACGTCAACTTCAGAACTCTTTCATAATTCTTTAATGAGATTTCCAGTCTTTTAGAAAATTTAACATTTAGCAAATAGCTGTTGCATTTTCAGCAAATAAAGTAAATTGCATCACCATTTTCAGCAAAAAGCATCTGCATCTTCTACAACTACGTTCCACAAAAAACATTATCGCAGGAAATGCAACTTTTCTAGTTTGAATTAGTTTCACTAAAAACATAAAGAAATAGTTAAAATTCATTAAAAATGTCCAAAGATGTTGAAGTTCTATGATGGACAGGATCAATCAGAAGAACACATCACGTCAGATGTTCTGGAGAAAGATGCCGGGAAGCAGATGGAGACGGTTTGAGAGGTTGGACAGTGATGCTGGTAAAAAGTTGGAGCTACCAGGAGGAAGAGGAGGTTCAGAGATGAAGGTGGTTGAGGAGGAGTATGCTGTGGAGAAGGTAATTATTTTCCCCCTAAAGTGAGCAACAGAAAGACAGAGAAGAAGAAAGCTTGAATGTTGTTTATCTGTTCTGTATTGAGGTGAGAGTTGTTCTTAATTTTGATGAATGTGCCAAAATAAAGTAATTTTGGTTTGAATCCTTTAGTAACTAGTATTGATCTAAAGTTGTGTATCGTCCAATAAAATGTTGGCTTTGCTCCCAAATGAACACATTCAGTGGAAAACTCAGTTTGTTTTGGACTTTGAAACTACTGTAGTTCTACATTTTGATTAACTTGGCACTAAGAATGGCAATAATTGCATGTGGAGATCTTCGACAATACGCTTAGCTCTTAACCACAGCCTTTAAGTCGTACATTAGGACTGAGTTCCTTTCGGCTAATTAATGTGAACTAAATAGAGCCTCTTTGTGCATAGCATAGCTAATCCCAGAAAGTAGTGTAATAAAGAGAATACGATTGAGAACCATCGTGTAATTAGAAGGAGTCTTGCTAATGAAGTAACAACTAAATCGTTTTGCATTGGTGGTTCATTGCTCTTTAGCTGTTTTGAGGTGCACCAATCAGGTGGTGAGGAATGGGATTGGAGGATTTTATACGTGTTTGTAAATGAATCCTTCTGTGTTTAGTCTGATGAAAAATGGTTTTGTTTGCAGTTTGATAAAAAGTTGTTCATCAGATTCAGCCAGTTAAGGTACAAGGTCACCAACATCTGGTTAAAATGAAACAATGTTGTTTAAATAGCCAAAAAAAAACGTAGTGTTTGGTTAGCTTAGCATTTAGCAGCAGTTTCAGCTCGTTTAAAACAGCTACAAGCAACTCATGAGAACTGGATTGAGAGTGACGTCACCCATTGAAAAAGGTTTACCTCCAGCTTCAAAGATTTAAAGTCAATTCAGTCGCCATATTTTTGAAATACGGACTCTGCCATGGTGGAGCCAGACGTCGCCAGTAAGCAGTGATTGGTCCCATTCGGTACGACTCATCGACTGTATACAGAGAACAGGAACGAGTGGGTGTGACTTCATCCTTTGAAATGATCTTACCTCTGGCTTCAGTGAAATGAAGCCAAGAGTCACCACTTTTTTTGCAATACGGATATCGCCAAGTCAACAGTGATTGATCAAACTCATCGACTGTATACAAAGAACTGGACTGAGTGGGCGTGAAGTCCCCCATAAAAACGTCTTACTTCCTGCTCCAGCGAAATAAAACCAAGTCACCATTTTTGCGATACGGACATCTCCATGTTAGACAGTGATTGGTTCAAGTCTGTCAACGTTTCTATGGTAACTGCAGATCATGAGTAAATGTTTAAAAGCGGGCTCGGGAGAATTCCATTTAATATATATATAAACCCTGATTATGCAACACTATTGTCTCAATCTGTCAATCAAACGTTGGAGGCGGGGCCAGCGGACACCACATCCTTTTACTGAGGCATCTGATTGGTCTGTTTATAACCTGAAAAAAACAACCTTGGATTAGCATGAAGCATTAGCATGTTAAGAAAACGTTAAAGTGACGAGTAACTGCTGTTTATTTCTCGATGGAATTCTATGGCATTTTGGCTTCTTGGAGCCACTTCCTGTTTGGAACATGAGGAGGGAGGGGTCATTTGGTCCAGTTCTCTATAAACAGTCATTGGTCTGAATCAACGTTTCTATGGCAACCACTTTGGCCAATCAGAACCGAACACTCTGGGTTCAGTTTTTGAGTCCAATCTGAAGGATCCCGACTGGTCTGAGTTCAAGCAGTTAAACTGTCAAAACTCTTCGTTTCATCGCCATTTTAGAGAATAAAATAAACATTAAGACTTATTTTAAATCATTTTTTACTTTAATGTGAATAGATGAAGCTAAAACAATAGATATATGTTCATGAATGAACTGTTTGAGTTGCCCAGGTAGCAGCATTTTTAATGAGACTGCATGTGATGAGGTTCTGGGATTAAATTCAAACTAAACCAAATCATTCAGACATCAGTGTTTTGGGGTTTCCTAAGTTCTGACATCTAACTTTTCTTTTTTAATTCTGAACTTGCCCCAAATGTACACGTCTCACTTTTTGAGCTAAAGAAAGTGTTTTTCCTGAACAGCTTTCACAGATTTCTGAGTGTCTGCTGTATGAAGCAGCATAATTCCATCATCTGTTAGATGTTCACCAGCAGTCGCTGTTATTTCCAAACTAATATCAAATTCTTGTTTCCGCTCTTATGATCAAAGAGAAACTACAATATAATTCTCCACAAAAAAACAGTTCAACCAAACAATCCTTTCTCCCCCAGCCGTATGAGTGGGATGGTGGTTCGGGGCTTTCAAGGCTTCCTTTATGGCAAAAATGGAACCTGGGTTCAGTTTTAGCCACAGTCATCAAAGCACTGACCAGATCTAAACAGAAAAACCAAAGATCTTTGTTACAATGTGCAGCTCAAGTCTGTAAGATACGATATGTCACAATTTGGCCTCCTGTGGTGGATTTGAAGCTTGTGGCCTTAAATCTTGTGTTGCCATAGAGATGGTCTTTGATAAAGATGCTATTACAGCTTAAAGCAGCTTCTTTACTAAATGTCTTATGGTTGTTCTTGTGTTTATTTTAACTGAAGGCTACAAGAAACTTCAAGAGATTTCAATCTTGTGTTGTCAATAAAAAAATGATTGAAAGTGTTTCTATTTTCTTCTGACTTAAACAAATCTAAGTTTATTTTACTTCTTTAGGAAACCTTCACATTAGCAATAGAGCTGCCACACACAAATATTTTAATAGTGGACTAATCACTGATTATTTTGTCCGATTAGTCGAACAATCGTGTCATGCGCAAACTGGATATAAAGCACACATCTTAACCATCATTAGCTTTGAACTAACTAAACACTAGATATTTAGCATTACCTGTGAGAATGCTAGTGTGAATGCTGGAAGCTGAATTTGGCCGCTGAGGAAGCTTGTGCTGATAGCTGAAGATGCTGAAGCTGATAGCCAGCTAAAATATTAGTTAAATGCCAAGTTAGGCTAAAAAACTGAGAAAAAGCTTACGTTAGACAAAACAGCTAGCATGTATCAGAAATATTAGCTAAACACCAAATTAGCCTAAAACGCAAGAACCATTCCTAAATTAGCCAAAACAGCTAGCATGTAGCGGAAATATTAGCTAAACTCCAAAATAGTCCAAAAAGCTAGCAGAATGTCATTATAATTTTCAACTTTACTTCACTCCGACTCCATATAACATAAAATAATGACTAATCGACTATTAAATTAGTCGTAGACTAATTTAATAGTCGATTAGTTGACTATTAAATTAGTCGTAGACTAATTTAATAGTCGATTAGTTGACTAATTGTGGCAGCTCTAGTTCACATTCTTGGGTTGATTTATTTGATTGAATATAATGAATATTCATTTTTCTTTCTCTTGAAAAAAACATCTACCAGTTGAAGACACTTACTGTATATATATTCATGTTTTTAAGTACATGTGATAAAACCTTAGAATTTCACAGACAAGTTCAAAAAGACCAAAAATCTGGACGTCTGGGTTCTGTAAAGGGGGGTAAAGGGGGCGGTCCTTATCCGCCTTTAGATGTCACTATTTCTGCTGATTTCATGAAACCTTTGGACCATTTTACATGAACGTTTGTAGATGTTTAGGTTCACTTCTGCTGTTATGTTTGTTACCCAGAGGACATTTGGAATCAGACGAGAATAAACAGGGTTTCCTTAAATTAAACTGAGGGGCTGCTCCATAGCTGCTCATGTTTCAGAAGGACGTTCTTCTGTTCTCCTCATGTTGTGGAAACCAGCCGTTCCTCGCAGTATTGCAGCCTGTTGAAAGACTCAACCTTGAAGCTCCCATCAGCGCCGTGAATGTCAAAGTGAAAAAACCTCGGATGCATTTGGAATTATGCCCAATGCAGTCCGGAATACCGAGTGCACGTGTGCTGCTGTTTCTATTTACTTGTGTTGTGTGTGGGGGGGGTGGCTCTTCATTTTTGACCTGAATACCTCAGCGACTAAGGATCTGCATGTCCTCCAACTGTGCGAGTGTGTCCCCTGTGTGGTTCCGCGCACGTGGGTGTTTTCAGGCTCCCGCCTATGAAATATTCATGGTCGCATGGTGGGATTGGCCGCTTGGCAAAGAGCGGGCTGTCAGGGTACGGCGGAGCGAGCACTGTGTGTTCTGAAGCAGCTCGCTCGCTCTCCCTCAGCCTCCTTTTGTATACAGTGATGAGCGCAGGAAGAGGCAACATGCACGCGTGACACCGCCGCCGCCGTTACCGCTCGCCTCACAGACGACAAAAATAACCACCACAAAGAAGAAACATTGACATTATCTTTTTCTGATGTTTGGAATGGAGGAAGACAGAGAGGACCACATGCTGGTATGTCGGATTCTGTCCGCCTGTTATTGGTTCAATATCGCTGCTGCTTTGCTGTGTTGTGTTTATGGTTGGTGGTCAGAACATTCAGCCATGGCAAAAAAAAAAATGGAGATGTGGAGATGGAGGGTTATAGTGAAAGAAGGGTTGATCTTAAATTTAAACAGTTGTCTTAATATCCTTGACTGGTCCAGAATGGCAGAAATGAGTCGTTATGGCAGAAGGGGAGCAGAGAAACGCAACAGGAACTGTGGTTCTCATGTTAGCAAAATCCAAACAATAGCATGCTGTAAAATGAGACGCTTTTCCTCTGATATGGAAATGACTTCTGATAGTAGCGATTGTAGTAATAAATATATCTTAATACTTGTGTGCAGGGACGATATATTTATTTTGGGGAGGGGTGTTCGTTGCCCATATTGTCGAGTTTTGAAGACCTGTTTTCAAATTTAGAAAACTTTTGACATCAAACGCCAGTTTTCACCTGAACCGTCTCCCGCTCAAAGCTAGCGAGGTTTCAGAAACGTGAAAGTCCGACTCGGCTAAGCAGAACTCAGCATAACATCCCTGCGTTTGCAGCAAATCCTCAAACTTATTTTGCAAAGCGAAAGTACAGGACATATTAGAGCATCTGGACTTTATTTAACAAGAAACCAAATGTCATTTTTGGAGTTTTGGAGTCCAATGAAAACTGTTTTTGACATGTTCTTGCTACACTTTCTCCAGTCACCAGACATGGACGTACGGTTCCCGTCATTCTTGACGTTTTGGGTCCCCAACTCGTCGTTTTTTGACATGCTGGCTGTTCCTCTTCAATTATGGGTCTCCAGCCCTCGGGACACGGTAACGGATGCAGAACCGGTACTGGTGCGCGTCCAAGTCCACGTCCTGAGGGCTCCTGATTAGTGCTGTAACAAGTACCCGAGCACTCGGAGACTCGCGATCTGCTCCCGAAAATTTGAGTTTGAATATTAGCGACGTCCAAGATCGCTGATTCATGATTTTTATAAATTTAATTGAGGGTAGTAAATTATTATTCAGGAACGATTTATTTATTGGTTTGAAATGCAGATTAATGTTGGATTTTAAGTTTTTGAACTAAAACAAAACTGAAAGATCAAAGCTACTGTCACCGCAAGTAAACAAATCTTCGTGTCGGTGAAGTTTTCTGGTTTCAAAGTAAATCTAACGAGAGCTTTTTTTCAGTTCAAAAACTGAGACTGAAGTTCTGCTCCCTGACACAAGTTCTGAAAAACAAATTTAACACCAGAACTTTATGGTTGTGGTAACTCTTCAACAGTTGACGCAATTAACGTAAATCCAGCGGATTTTGAAGCAGAGATGCAGCCTCGTTCAGATGTCCAGCTCTGCATTAGAGCTGCCACGATTAGTCGATTAATCGACTATTAAAATAGTCGACGACTAATTTAATCGTCGATTAATCGTTACTTTATATTATACGGAGTCAGAGTGTAGTAAAGTCTAAAGTTATAATGACATTCTGATAGATTTTTGGACTATTTTGTCATTTATTAAGGTTTTTAGGCTAATTTGGAGTTTAGCTAATATTTCTAGCTGTTTTGGCTAATTTAGGATTTTTTCCTTTTTTAGGCTATATTGGAGTTTAGCTAATATTTCAGTTGGATTCTAGCGGTTTTGGCTAACTTAGGCTTTTTTCAGTTTTTTAGGTTTTATTTGGCATTTAACTAATATTTTAGCTATCAACTTCAGCGTTTTCAGATATCAGCTTCAGCATTTTTACCAGCCAAATTTATGCTTTACATCTAGTTTTTAGTTAGTTTGACGCTAATGACGGTCAAGATGTTAGCTTTACATCCAGTTTGGAAGTGAACCTTTAAGTCGACTAATCTGAAAAAAAAAATATTCGGTGATTAGTCGACTATTAAAATAATTGTTTGTGGTATTACTCTGCAAAGCAGAAGTGTGGAAGTGTGACTTTTTATACCAGCCTTGCACCAATATGAAATTCTTAGAATGTGAAATGTTGACGAACGTTGAGGATGGAAAAACTATGAGAACATTTTTAGGTTTTATTGTTAAATTATCCAAAACAGCAGTGATTTTTATGTTTTTGTTGTTGTTTATGTTACTGCTGAACTTGACTTAAAAAGTTTAAATGGACAAACACCATTTCTTTCCATCTTTTTATCAGTTGTGTTGATTCTGATCTCCTGTTCTAAATAAAATGTATAAATAATGGTGATTTAATAGAAATCATTAAAATTTTCATACATCAGTAAAAAAAACATACACATAGCAACAAACATATTTAAAAGTAATAATCATGGTTGGATTTTTGTGCTGATTCGGACCGCCACCTAAGTGGCGATCCACAGCGCTACCTCTGATTAGCATATGCATTTTTACCCGTCTGGCCCGCTACCAAGCGACCCTCAGACCAGTACCGGTTCGCGACCCGGAGGTTGATAGGAACAGCCAGCACATCAGAACACCCAACAAGCGTAAAAAAAATGACGCTGAGGGGGCTGAACCATACGAACCATATATATGACAAGATGGGAGTGAGAATGTGTTTTCTTTTTTTGACACGATAGAGGAGATATATAAAGAAAATGAAGCTTAAAATATCATATCTGAGTATTTTATTCAAATCATTGTGAATCAGGAGCAGACGAAAAAAATGCTGTTAGAAAAGCTTGTGGCTTTGACGCAGCGCCCAAGACTAGATGACTAGATCCAGGTTGGGAGAGTGTGTAAACATAGGGATGATGGGAAATGAGGACACAACCCCACAACTCATAGCTGATTTTTTTATGAACTCCTGCCTCTCTGCAGAAACTATGTCCTAGAAAATTATGTTTTTTTTGGTTTTGGCTTGAAGTTTAGAAGTTCTGGTCACATCTCTCAAATGTTCCAAACACCAGTTGGTAACCGTAGCAACTGAACTGATGCTTGTTTCACCTATCATGCTGCTTCCATGCCACTTATCTTGGTTTGGTTTGGGCTCTGCAGCAGTTACCATGACAACGCATCACACCACATATCCAATAGTCAGTTTAGGCATAAAAAAATAACAAGATTAAAGTAGGCTACTAAAAAAGATTGAATACTTATTTTTTTCACAAGTGATTGTGAGATAATGCCCAAAGTGGTGTGCATTATCAGAAACGAACAGACTTCATGGAAGCCCCCAGGCTTCTGTATTGTCCATTATTTGCTGATAATGCACACCTTTTTGGGCATTATCCCATACACAAAGCAGCTCAAACACACAGAAGTGCTTCAGAGCTTGGAATTCTGGGAATTTAGTGTAAGAACTTGTGTAAATGAAAGTGAGTGCTGCTTTCATGACAGAAATGTGTACTGGAATGTACCAGAAGTATCATTTTGTTTCGTTTAGTCACTTAGAACAAAGCAAAGCCTAACCTAGAGATTAGGTCATCTGCTAAATATGACGATGATAATATTTAGTGACCTGGGAAATATTGACAGGTCAGGGGACCTTGAAGATGTGAGAAGGTCTGTAGTGTTACTGTCTGGCATGTACAGTAGTTTTCCATGAGGTCCTGTAAAATGTCACTCGACAGGCCACACTGTGTCGGCGGTGCATGGAGAAGACAGCGCTGTAATTACTTTTAGCAATTACAGCAAACAAAGGTGACCTGTGGATCAAGCAGAGGAAGAATTCAGAGAAAGAAGGCTGGAAGAGTTTGTGAAACCCGTCTATAGGAGGTTGAGCAAACCTCAGGTGAGAAGAACAGAACAAGACGTTCAGAAACCGCTGACGGAAAACATGTTTCTTTTCTGAAAAAACTACTTCTGATATTTGGCCAACCATTGACCTGGTAGATCATGTGTCAAAGTCAAGGCCCGGGGGCCGGATTTGGCCCTCGGGTAATTCTTTCCGGCCCTCCAGATCATTGTATTGTTATTGTGACCCAATGTAATTTTGACTAAATATATTTTTATGGAGAGTAAAATATTGAAAGTTATTTAAGGTTTAAGTTGATTTATTCTGGAATAATATTCCTGCTTTTTTATTATTCATAATTATGTTGAAAAGTTACGGTTTAAAGTTTAAAAAATTGGCATTCTGCTAGTTTTTTGGACTATTTTGGCATTTACTAAGATTTTTTTAGGCAATTTCGAGTTTAGCTAATGATTTAGCTACATGCTACATGTCTTTCTAATTTAGGATTCTTGTTTTTGAGGCAGTTTAGCAGGTAGGCTAATACTTCAGCTACATGCTAGCTGTTTTGACTAATTTAGACTTTTTGTAGGCTAATTTGGATTTTAGCTAATATTCCCACTATATGCTATCTGCTTTAGCTAATTTATGCTTTTTTTCTTAAGTGTTTTGGCCGTTTTGGAGTTTAGGTAATATTTCAGCTGCATGCTAACTGTCTTGGCTAATTTAGGCTTTTTTCCATTTTCAAGGCTACTTTGAAGTTTAGTCATTTTTTCAGCTACATGCTAGGTGTTTTGTCTAACCTTTTTTTTTAATAGGCTAATTTTACATTTAGCTAATATTTTAGTTGGCTATCAGCTTCAGCACTTTTTAGCTATAATTTTCAGCGTTTTTAGCTAACACTAGCATTTTCAGCATCCAAATTCAGCTTACAGCATTCACTCTTTCATTATCTCAGTCAATGCTAGTTTATAATTATGTTTAAAAGTTAAGTTTTAAAACTGTAGTTTTAGAGTGTTTAATAAATGTTTATCCTTGAACTAAGGTGTGTTTTGGATTTTGGCCCCCTCTGCGTTTGAGTTTGACACTCCTGCTGTAGATGATATTACAGACTAAGTTATAGCTGAATGGAAAATGCTTCTTGGACCACCAGGCTCCTGTCATAACCAACCCAAACCACTCTGCTGTTTGATGTGTTTCCTCCTACGGGCATGCTGGTAGTAAATTTGTTTTATTAGCTCTTGGGTCTATTTGTGTATCCTGCAGGGTACCCATGTTCCCGTTGCTGCGTAGGGAGGAACTAATAAGCATTGCCTGGAAAGTTTATTCTGCTCTAAAGCGTTAGAACACAAAAACCAAGTCAGACATCGTAAACAAAAATGGTTTTCTATGGCTTACGTACATTTAAGATACAGATTTAGAGGTTCTACTGTCTACGGAGCTCAAACCCATGTAGGTCAATCCTTGTAGACAGTGAGGGTATAGAGAGTAACTGCTCCACTCTCTCTGGGGTTATTAGGACAATGTGGGACAAATGCAAACAACCTTTTTCCATTTCAGAAAGCAAACAGTTTTTTTTGTAACCAATAAAGTTAAAGTACAAACAGACTAATTAAATCAGCACAAACTGGAGGATTAATATCAGAGAACATTGGAACAAGAACTACCTCTTAGCTACATACACACCGGGCTTGTGTGGCCCATTCAAGAACGTGCAGAAGACAGACTCGACTGCACTTCTATCACTACCTATATTAGTGTATGTAGTCACAGCTGGAAGAGTCTTGGTGGAAAAAACTTGAAGTGGTGAAAATCTTGCTCCAGATTTTCTTTCACAGCTCTATTCCGATACATGACAGACTTGGTGTCATAGAATCCCAGCCGGACACAAACTCAACTTTTCATTTCTCCTTCATGATTTATTTTCAAGCGGCGCACACTTCTGTATTTTGGAAAGGACGCCAACTACCAACCAAATCAGTCCCTGATTGGTCAAAGTTCAAGTGGTTTAGCTTTCAGTAAGAGGCGACAAACAGACTTCAAACTCAAGTGATGCATAAACGTGAGTTTTGAACTCAAAAGCCCAAAACACTCAGATGTGTTCGTTTATGTAGACTTTTTATTGACATTGGTTGCTTGAACAGGCGTTTCCAACCCAAGTGTGAACTTTGTTAGTAAAATGAAAGTAGAGCTGCCACAAACGATTATTTTAATAGTCGAATAATCAACTATTATTTTTTTTTAATAAGTCGACTAATCACACCATGAATAAACTGGATGTTAAACACAAATCTTAATCATTAGCTTTAAACTTGAAGTGTTTAAGCTATATGCTAACTAAAAATAAGGATGATGGTTTATTAAACCTTTAATGAATTCTGCAGCTTTTTTCCTTCATTAGTTTTTGACATGAAATCAAGACTTCAATCAAATGAAGTCTGCATCTGAATCAAATAACTATTTTTCACTAAAGATAAAGTGTTGGTTCCACTGACTTGATTATAACAGAAGTGCAATTTGTGGTGCTGAATGCTCACAACTGTATTCTGCTTCTCTACACTCTGACTCTATAGAATTCCAGACTGTCCGATGTTCTTGCTGGTAGCAGGAAAGTGATCATGTCTCCATGTCTGCAGAAAGACTTGATCTCTTCAGAGAGCAGATGTTCCTTCAGCAGAAACAGTTCACTCTGAAGGGGTCGAGGTTGTGCTAATGTTAGCTTAGCTTACGTAGACGAAGATCCCTCTTCAGTGTTATCATAGTCACAACGTGCTTCCTCTTCAGGTGCTCATGCATCGTGGAACACAAGTTCTTTAGCAGTGTAGTCTTATGGTTATAAGTAGGGTTGTGCCAAAATATCGATATTTCGATGTATCGCGATATTTGGCCTTGTAATTGATTATGGACAGGTTCTCACCAAGTATCGATCTTTTACTTTGGTTTGAAGAGGCCGTAAGACGTTGTTCCTTTGGTGAGACGTTCCTTCAGAGGTAGATGGGGGTCGAGCATTGTCAGACTGTTGTTGTTTACAACAATTTTGCACCAAGTAGTGGTACTGTTGTTCATGTTTACTATTGTTAGCACTGAATTTTACAGATAATTTCAATTCAATTGGTGTCAGTGCTTGTCAACGACAGTATTATTGATTTCAGCAACGTTGCACAAACCTTTAAACCAATTATCCCAGTATCGTGATATTATCGATATCGTAAGACCATGTCTTCCGCATCGCATTGTTATTGGTTCCCAGCTCTAGTTATAAGACATGATTACTCCTTTGAAGTTGCTTTTGTTTTAAAAATATATTTGTTATCTCATAGAAGAAGTGAAACACCTTCTGGGATGTGGTTATTCACCAGTGTATTTGTAGCATATCAAGTGTTTTTTGCTGAATTCAGGCAAACTCACATGTTTAGAGTGATACTAGAGATCATTTATAAATAATATTTTTCTTCCTATACATTTTTGGTCAATTCTATCACCATGTGTATCGTCGATATCTTGGTCTGAAAGGTGCAAACGTGCATGCGGCCGTGTCAGATGAAGTTATTTCATCTGAATGGTCTGTCACTGTGCAGCACATGTGGAATGTCATTTCCTCCGGGTTGGATCATGTTCCTCTATTGTAGGTCTGACAAAAGAAAGAGGACAGAGAACCAAAGTTGTTGCTAGGTGGCTGGTTACGCATTCAGCCGTCTGCTGTATTCATGTTTTTCACATAGCGCTGAAAGGATTCCCTCATCTTGTCTGAATGTCTCTCACCCACGTGATGACGTCATTTGCAGCTGAACTACTTCATCTCTCATGGGGAGTTCTGGTTATTCTTCCAGAGGTCAGACTTTGGTGTTGGATTAGAAGAATGAGAGTTTGGACTTTGTGCGGGTCTGTCAAGTCCTCATAAACATGGACCTTCCTGTAAGCTGTAGGTTGAGGAAAGGTCATCACCGAACTGTTCCAAGATGAGGAAGACGTCATTAGAACTAGTTCTTGACCAAACAGAAAATAAGTCATGGAGAATGCTGACCCCACCATGTCGACCGTCAGAGTCAGCAGCTCCCTCTAACCAAAACTACCTAAAGAAAACAAACAAAGCCCACAAACTAAGACTACCAAACCTAAAACTAAAATAACAAAACCCAGCAGTGTAAGACTGCTGAGGACAAAGAGGAGAGAAAGAACAAAAAAGGTAAAGAAAACTAAATTAGCATTTTTTTAAAGTAAGGATGTAGATGAGTTAAATGTATAAATTGATGTCTGAGGTTCACATAGATGATAAACTATGAAGGTTTTTACATCCTGTTGACCTGAAAACGTCTTGTTTAATCAACTCTACCTCCAGAATGAACAGATTTATATGCAAAGAAAAACTTTCAAAAGTTTCATCTTTTATGTGCTTTTATGAGTTAAAAGAACATTTTATCTTATGCCGTACAACATTGGTGCACTGAGATGATCCTGTTTGGCACTGAGCATCTCTTATTTTGAAGAAAAGTTATGAGCTTCTGTCAAACGTTTGAACATTTTTTGAGAGATTCTAGGTTTTTTTTAATTTTTGCTTTTTTTCGTGCCAAAAAAAAAAGAGACATTTTTATTATTAAAAAAAAAAAAAAACGAAGGTCATGAACGCAAATACAGATTTCTTTAAGACTATGCGGCTCCTTCTAGGTTTTTTCAGTAGAAAACGAACCCAAAGGGTTCTTCTACCGCTTAAGGTTACTGACTCCTGGACTAGTGGCACTTATAATGTGTTTAATATCTATTGAAGGCAAACACATGTCCGCTTGTCTTTATTGGCTCTATCAATAATTATTGAGCAAACCTTTCTGGTGAGGGACTTTTACCATCACCTGTAAGAAAGTTAACACCTTATTTTGAAATGGATATTTTCAAGATACCTAAAGTGGCCGAAGTATTTCCCTGTATTTAGCCAAATCAGAAAGTGTTGCATCTGGTGCACAATAATCTCATCACTCGTGGTCTACCAAAGGTCGGGGTGGGGGTGTTACCACGCTCTTCCAGGAACCGTGACAGAAGAATGGGGTTTATTTTTGACAAAGCTATGTGACAGGTTGCATCATGTGTCCTCAGAGGGTACCGCGCTCCGCGGGGTTAAAGACACACGTGACTACAGAACCAGAACCACAAGAGAACCTTTGAAATGCAAAACGTGCAGCATGAGTGACGGATTTGGTTGATCCATTCAGTTTAAGAAGCTTTTTTGTAAAGCCACATTAATGAGACTCAAATAGTTTCTCTCCAGCTTCGTAGTAAACATTGTTTCATGTGTTCTCAAAACAATTGACCACAATCAGAAATCCACAGGTGGTTAGGAATTATTCTATTATAATAAATCATAAATGTTAGGGAACAGGAGACAAAATAAACAGATTGACACCATTAAACTAAAAGTCTGAAACTTTCAATATATCCACTAAAACAAAAATAGAGGAAACAAAAACATGACGAGCAGATGATGAGACGAAACGGAAACTTTTGATGAAGTTAATATAGTATTAATATAGTACTATAGTATAGTATAGTAGTACAGCGGTGATCGTGGACCTGGGCTGTCTAAATATCCATTTCTAGGGCTGCCACAATCAGTCGACTAATCAGCTATTAAAATAGTCGACGACTAATGTAATAGTCGATTAGTTGTAACTTTATATTATACGGAGTCAGTGTAGTAAAGTTGAAAGTAGAGCTCCCACAAACTATTATTTCAATAGTCGACTAATCACCAGTTATTTCTTCTGACTAATCATGAAGTGGATGTAAAACACACATCTTAACCATCATTAGCTTTAAACTAACTAAAAACTAGATATACAGCATTACCTACAATAATACTAGTGTGAATGCTGTAAGCTGAATTTGACCCCTGAAGATGCTGAAATTGAAATCTAAAATCATTGAAGCTGATAGTCAGCTAAAATATTAGTCAAATACCAAATAAGCCTAAAAAAAACAGAAAAAAAGCCTGTTAGCCAAAACAGCTAGCATGGTGCTGAAATATTAGCCTAAAAACCCTAATAAAGGCCAAAATAGTCCAAAAAGGTAGCAGAATGTCACTGTAACTTTCAATTTAACTACACTCTGACTCCATATAATATAAAGTAACGACTAATCAACTATTACATTAGTCGTCGACTATTTTAATAGTCTTTTAGTCGACTAATCGTTCCAGCTGAAAGTTACAATGACATTCTGCTAGCTTTTAGGACTATTTTGGCATTTCATTTGATTTTTAGATTATTTTAGAGTTTAGCTAATATTTCAGCTACATGCTAGCTGTTTTTGCTGTTTTTTTCAGTTTTTTGGGCTAATTTAGCATTTAACTAATATTTTAATTGATTATCAGCTTCACCGTTTTTCAGCTATCAATTTCAGCAATTGACAGCGTCCAAATTCAGCTTACAGCATTTACACTAGCATTATTGTAGGTAATGCTATATATCTATTTTTTAGTTAGTTTGAAAGCTAATGATGGTTAAGATTTGTGCTTTACATCCAGTTTGCGTGTTTCAGTTTTTCCTATATAAAAATGATTAATACAACACCATCTGTATGTTTTCCAGACATGTTGTATTGTGGTAAATCAATTAAACTGCACCACATGTAACACTAATTCCTCCCAGTTTAATATCAGCACAGACTGCGTTTGTCTTTGTGTAAATCCATAATTTTCTCAGAACCTCTCTGAAAAAAAACAGTCATAAAAGAAGCAGCAAGAGTTTGAAAAAAAAAATCACATCATTTCAAACTCAGATGAAGGTGATTTAGAATCGGAGGATCAGAGGAGATCCATCAGTCCAGCAGCCGTAAACGCTCCTATTATTCCAGTTACAGGTTTCCTTTGAACAAGAGGCCAAACATCACATTTCGTTTCCACTCAGTGCTTCTCTTGTCTGTCATCTTACAGATCAAAGGACCTTCCAGCTGGTTATTTTTTGGTAGTTAAAAAAAAAAATCCTTTCCACTGATTTACTGATTTATGAATTTATACTGCAAACATTTTTGAGAGAATTCACTCGACTGAATTGAAACAAACTAAACAGAGACGTTCTCTGTAAGGGACTCTACTTTTGTTATCAGAAACAACACGACACAATCTGCAGAGTTAACTATTTTTAAATGTGCTTATCAGAATGTGACGGAACAGGAGCCAACTCAAGAGTTTAATAAACAAACAACTAAGACAAAACCAATAATCTAAGACCTGAACACAAGCGTGACAGAGCAGACGACCTGAAAACCAGACACCTAAATACACGGAGATAATTACCTGAAATGAAGACAGCTGTGGATGATCAGCAGCCTGAACCAGGTGTGACTGTGACAGGAGGACGGACCAGAAACCAGAACAGGAACCAAGGAAACAACAGAAAACAAACTAACGGCTCTATCCTCATAAATCATGTTTTATATCAGACGGCCGTAAACCACAGGAGATCTCTGAGGCATCGGATGATCTGTGTATAAAAACTAACCCTTTTAAACAAACCATAGCTGTTATATGTTCTTATACATTTGAGTGTGACATCACACGTAGAAGAGCATTTACTTCCGGCTCCAATGAAGTCAATTCAGTCGCCATTTTTTCGCCATTCGAATGCCGCCATGTTGGAACCAGACGTCGTTAGTTAAAGGATACAGTTCATCTTGATAACTGATTGGTGTTTATTTTTTTAACTCTTATTTTTTTCTTCTCTTTTCTAATCATTTCCAGGGTCTAGATGAAGAAGCAATTGTTGACCATGGAAAGTCCAGTTTCACCACTCAGACCAACTATGAGGGAGAGGAGCTGGAGAGTAAGTGTTCAACCGTTTACCATGAACGGATCATGAGCTGGGATGTTGATAACTGCTGTTTATTTAGCAGAGACCCAAAGAAAGACAATCGTTCTGTGTCTTCACACACATTTTATAAGGAATTTTTAAATAAACTGGGATCTTAGTGGCATCAGTAAATAGCAGGGATGTTACCAAACTATTTAAAACCAAATCGTTTGTTGCTCTATTCAACAGAATTGAAAGTGAATACACTGAAAGTGTCAAAAACATGTGTTGTGCCAAATGTTATACATTTAATATTATTTATTACACCAGGCTTAGTATAAGTTAGAGATCCAATGATTCACTTTGTGGTTTTAACCTGAGAATTGTAACATCCATAATACAAGCTGACGAAAGGGTTTTTATTAGGGCCGTGCATGTTGACTCATTAACGCACGCAAGTAACAAATTAGTGTTAATATTTATTAATGCACATTAATCACACCAGTCTTTGTCTTTCCCTAAGCGGTGCAGTCACCCACAGCGTGCATTAAAACACTTAATTGGGTTCTTTTCCCAATAATACTATGATTATTTACTCAATCTGTTTTAGTACTTTAATCTTTTTTTTTTTTTTTTTAGATCGCTTTTTCACAAGATGTCATGTAAATTTAATTTTGTGATTATTTGCATATAATACGTGGTCGGCAAATACTGTAAAAAAAAATAATGGCGATAATCGCGATTAATTTTCCCCCAGTTTGCAATTAATTAGTTAATTTTTTAACAGATTCCCAGCCCTAGTTTTTATTCATAGTTGCATGCTTAATAGTAAATTTAAGAAATTATTTTTCTATTTTTTTTATTGATGTTTGCAACACACAAATGATGTTTTGCACAAAAACAAAATTGTGACCAAAAAAGTTCAGGTTTGAACCAAATCATGGGAAAAATGAATCGTTGCATCCCTGTTAAACTACAGATGAATGTTCTTCACAGAGTAACTTTGAATTCAATAGAACATATTTTTAAGTTAAATTAACATTTTTTATAAAGGTTCACTCTTTCCTGAGTGAAATTTCCCTCTCATTGCTGGAGTTCTTCAACTTGGTGAATTGGCGGTCTCCACGCCTGCAGCCGTTTCCTCCTCATGACTGAATGTCAAGTGGGTCATGAAGTACCGCAGGAGAACAAGTGGCTCATCTCCACGTCGTGTCGTGTCGACCACGATCGTATCCAAATGATTTTACAATCTTATGTCCTAGACGCTCGTTCTGTCAGAGAGGGAAGGACCGGGACAGACGCTGCATCACATCTTTACCGTAACGCCTGCAGGACGCAGTCTACAGTTTGTAGACAAAATGAGGCGCTGAGTAGTAGTCGTGTAGCGGATCACAGAACTCACGGTTCGGATCGTGACAGTTCTAGAGTCATGGTTTGGATCAGTTAAAAAAAAAAAAAAAAAAAACAGGGAAAACCAACAGAATAAAAGCCTTCAAGTAACTGTTTGAAAAGCTTCAACAGATTTATTTAATAAAATATAAAGTATATGGAGGACTGAATGAGACACATTTAAATAAATATATACACCATTAAATTAATAAGTAAATGGGTCATTAATTATTCAAAATTGGTATAAAATAAATACAATTGTATATAGATAAATAAATGTTTAAATATATGTGGGATTATATAGCCATTAAATAGACATTAAAAAGAACATTTAAATATTTCATGAAACCTAATTATTTCTGGCCAGTGTGGGTCGAAAGAGACAAATTGAAATAAATCTGTAAACTATTAAATTATTAAATAAATGTGTCATTAATTATTTAAAATTGACATTAAATAAATAACATTGGAAATCACTAAATAAATGTTTAAATATATGTGGCATTAAAATGTTAAAATAGCCATTAAATCATTTGGTAACATATTTAATTATTTCAGGGTGAAGGACATATTGAATAAATATATTTAATATTAAATTACTAAATAAATGTGTCATTAAGTATTTAGAATTGGAATTAAAATAATAAAATAGCCATTAAAAAACACATTTAATTATTTCATGACACACGTAAATATTTCATGGCCAGTGTGGGCCAAAAGAGTTGAAATAATTAAATAAACCATTAAATTAATAAATAAATGTGTAATTAATTATTTAAAAGTGGCATGAAATAAATAAAATTGGATATTAATGTATACATTTTAAAATATATATGGCGTTTAAATATTAAAACAGCCTTTGAACCTTTTCTTTGATTTAAGCCCAAATTTCCACATTATGACTTTTTGCTGATGTGAGTTTACCTGAAAACATGAACTCTTTAACACATTCTCTTTAACCCTCCATTACTCCACAACCGCTCACACAATCAACAGGAATCCGGTGTTTCTAACGCTGCTTTTCTCCGCGAAAGAATCAGCTGATTTAAGCCGATGCCGTAAACACATCACTACCGTAAAGTGTTGCGTATCTGCGTAAAGCCGCTTTTCTCCGCTCCAGAATCAGTTCTGTTAATTCCATCAATGGTTGAAGAGTTACGGTAGTCGAAATAATGTCCTCCTCTTTGAAAAGTCTTTGCATTGTTTGCAACTGTCTGTACATAAATGAACATTCTTCTTTATTTGATTGAAATCATGTCTTTGTTTTTCCAAACCTCTTACTTTCCTTTTGCTGAGACGTTCGTTCATCCAGGTGACGATGTCTGGAAGTTGAGTCATAAATCCAGATGTCCTGACTCAACTTTTAAGACTTCCTTTGTTTCTGCGTCCGCCTGCTCTCCCCATAACACCAGAGCCAGCTGCATGTGGGTTCCTCTTTCTGCTTGTAGAGGGATGACTCATCTGTGAGGAGCGGGTATTAGTGGAACGTGAGATTAAAACTTTCCGTCAGAGTCCTGCTCTCTTCAATAAAGAGAAGTCAATCAAAGACTCGCGGGGGGTGAAAATGTAATCCTGGTTTTCTTGAAAGTAGACTTTTCAGGTCAGTGAAGATGGAAAGAATTTTCTTATGGCTTCAAATTCATTTTTTTAATTGTTCTCAGACATAAAAGCAGGTTTTAAACCGTTGACTGCATCTCCAACAGAAATGGAGTCTACTCAGTAACCTTTCTTCACTTTATGGACACCGCCATGTTGGAACCAGACGACGAGTTTCTATGGCAACCAGTCTCACCGATTAGGATTGAGCTTTTTGGAAGGCCACACCCCTAACACTTGAAAGCGGGCTACAGGAAATCTGTCAATCAAATGTTTTGAACGTAGAACCAGCAGACTCCGCCTACTTTCAGTGTGGCTTCTGATTGGTCCACTTATAACTTAAAAAATTGTTTTGTGACCAATAGAAAGACTGAGTAACAACTGTTTATTTTTCTATTGAAGTCTATGGGATTTCTGGAGCCCACGGGTACTTCCTGTTTGGAACACCAGGGGGAGGAGCTACAGTCGCTCTTTTAAAAACACAACATTTTTAAAAAGACGTGGTTTCTTTTTTCATTCCCAGGTCACAGAGCCGTGTACGTCGGTGTCCACGTTCCTTTCGGGAGGGGGACGAAGCGCCGGCACCGCCATCGAGGTCACAAGCACCACAGGAAGAGGAAAGAACGAGACTCGGAGGAGGGGAAGGACGACGGCAGAGAATCCCCGAGTTATGGTTGGTTGTGTCATCGCCATATAATGCTCTGGCTCTAGTTTTTACCTAACGAATCATAAATCCATAAACTGTGTTTCTATTTGGTCTCATGAGTATTAACAACATACACAAAGTAAAAACTCAAATTAATTCAAATTGTAATCTGATATTTAATATTTATAAAAACTGCTTTGGTTATTTGAAAAGGACCAATTTATTTTAAGCTTTTTTTTTCAATAACAGCTAAAAAATGTGATCAATAGATGATATCAATCATCCATTAAAAGCCTGTTTTAGCACCTCTGTCAATTAAACACAGGAAGCAGCTTTAAGTCCCAGAGGCTAAAACGCACCAGATTTACATTAATACAAATATTATGTTAGACTCTCAATGAAAGTCTGTTTGTGTCCAGACACCCCGTCCCAGAGGGTGCAGTTCATCCTGGGTACAGAGGATGAGGACCTGGAGCACATGCCCCACGACCTCTTCACAGAGCTGGACGAGCTCTCCTTCAGAGATGGAAGCGCCACTGAGTGGAGGGAGACTGCCAGGTGAGAAGGGCACAGAAGAGG